>NW_021632924.1:0-95882 GCF_004799145.2 Neltuma alba
TGAGAGGGTCTACCGTACCGCACCGCACCGCACCAGACTGTTCCTTCTTCTGTTTCCATTTTCGGTTTCCATTGCAGACCCCTGAATCCGTTTCAGGATTATCCTTCGCATCATCCGATTTCGGGATTTCATCCTCTAACGTTGCAGGAACATTCAATTCAGTCACTCGAAAAAACCAGCAAGCTCAAATGCTGGCGACAAATTACGGCTTTAATATTTTTATACAGTTTTATTACTATTTTATACTTTAAAATTTAAATCTGCCAAGTCCGAAGATAAAATTTGACAAACGCTGAAACTATTTATTTTCAAAGACAAAATAATAATTTGATGGTAAAAATATAAAAATATTTTATTCTGGGAACTGAGGATTGGATAATATTGCGAGTGCGCTCTTGTATTGTGAGCTTGTAATATTTTTGTTTTTTTTTTCATGCATCATCTTATTAAACCGTTCTCATTTATTTAACTCACAAATAATAAAAATTTACCACTAATTTAAAAAGTTTTTCTGGCCAATCACTAATTTAAAAAGTTATCCTCATGCTTGGGAAGATATCTTATCTTTTTAAATTTATTATTTAACAAACAAGATAGGGAAAAAGACAGAAAAATGCACCTCCAACTCTAAAAGCCCAGAAACGTCCGCCCAATTCCACAAATCCCATTTTGGTACCATGAGACCAAATTGGGATTATTATGTGAAAGGAAAAGACCACATTGCCCTTCATTTTAAATATTATTTTTAAAATATCACAGCCCCTACTGGCTGACCGGTCACCGGACCTCCGGCAGCGGCGGTCACCGAAGCTCCAGCGGTCGGAATTTTTTTTTTTGAAAATTTTTACAACTTCAATATAACGGTTAACAACTTTTGTAATGCTATTAACAACTTCAGTATAGCAATTAACAACAGCTTTTCTGGAAAATTCAACAAACTCCGACGACCGAAAACAATTATTTTGAAAATTTTTACAACTTTATATAACCGTTAACAACTTTTGTAATGTCATTCACAACTTCAATATAGCAATTAACAACAGCTTTTCTGAGAAATTCAACAAACTCCGGCGACCGGAAACAATTTTTTTGAAAATTTTTACAACTTCAGTACAGCGGTTAACAACTTTTGTAACCCTATTAACAACTTCAGTATAGCGGTTAACAACAACAAACTCAAGCGACCGGAAACAATTTTTTTGAAAATTTTTACAACTTCAATATAACGGTTAACAACTTTTGTAAGCCTATTAACAACTTCAGTATAGTGGTTAACAACAGGTTTTTGAGTTTGTTAAAGGCATTACTGAAGTTATAAAAAAGCCACTTTTTGAATTTTTCGAAAAAATTGTTGTTAACTGCTATATCAAAATTGTTAACCGTTATATTGGAGTTGTAAAAATTTTCAAAAAAACGTAATTGTTAACGTTATACTGAAGTTGAAAATTTTTACAACTCCAATATAACGGTTAACAATTTTATAATGCTATTAACAACTTCAATATAGCAATTAACAACAAGTTTTCTAGGAATTCAACAAACTCCAACGACCGGAAATAATTTTTTTAAAAATTTTTACAACTTCAATATAGCGGTTAACAACTTTTGTAAGCCTATTAACAACTTCAGTATAGCGGTTAACAACAGGTTTTTGAGTTTGTTAAAGGCATTACTGAAGTTATAAAAATGTCACTTTTTGAATTTAAAAACTTGTTGTTAACTGCTATATCAAAGTTGTTAACCGTTATATTGGAGTTGTAAAAATTTTCAAAAAAACATAATTGTTAACGTTATACTGAAGTTGAAAATTTTTACAACTCCAATATAACGGTTAAAAACTTTTATAATGCCATTCACAACTTCAATATAGCAATTAACAACAGCTTTTCTGGGAAATTCAACAAACTCCAGCGACCGGAAACAATTTTTTTGAAAATTTTTACAACTTCAATATAGCGGTTAACAACTTTTGTAAGCCTATTAACAACTTCAGTATAGCGGTTAACAACAGGTTTTTGAGTTTGTTAAAGGCATTACTGAAGTTATAAAAATGTCACGTTTTGAATTTAAAAACTTGTTGTTAACTGCTATATCAAAGTTGTTAACCGTTATATTGGAGTTGTAAAAATTTTCAAAAAAAACGTAATTGTGAACGTTATACTGAAGTTGAAAATTTTTACAACTCCAATATAACCGTTAACAACTTTATAATGCCATTCACAACTTCAATATAGCAATTAACAACAGCTTTTATGGGAAATTCAACAAACTCCGGTGACCGGAAACAATTTTTTTGAAAATTTTTACAACTTCAGTATAACGGTTAACAACTTTTGTAACCCTATCAACAACTTCAGTATAGCGGTTAACAACTTCAGTATAGCGGTTGAAAAAACCTGTTGTTAACCGCTATACTGAAGTTGTAAAAATTTTCAAAAAATTGTTTCCGGTCACCGGAGTTTGTTGAATTTCCCAGAAAAGCTGTTGTTAATTGCTATATTGAAGTTGTGAATGGCATTACAAAAGTTGTTAACGGTTATATTGGAGTTGTAAAAATTTTCAAAATAATTGTTTCCAGTCGCCGGAGTTTGTTGAATTTCCCAGAAAAGCTGTTGTTAATTGCTATACTAAAGTTGTTAATAGCATTACAAAAGTTGTTAACCGTTATATTGAAGTTGTAAAAATTTTCAAAAAAAAATTTCCGACCGCCGGAGCTCCGGTGACCAATTGTCGGCTGGTCGCCGGAGCTCCGGTGACCGCCGCTGCCGGAGCTCCGGTGACCGGCCGGCCAGTTGGGGCTGTGATATTTTAAAAATAATATTTAAAATGAAGGGCAATGTGGTCTTTTTCTTTCACATAATAATCCCAATTTGGTCTCATGGTACCAAAATGGGATTTGTGGAATTGGGCGGACGTTTCTGGGCTTTTGGAGTTGGAGGTGCATTTTTCTGTCTTTTTCCCAACAAGATAATGTACTACTACTATAATATACACATTTATAAAGGAAATCGCCTTCCTAATCCAACCTAAGATCCTAGCCTAAAATTGCATTCAAAAGCTATCAAAGTCAAATATGTGTGGGGACGGCCATACTCGCTTCTTAAATACTACCTCCGGTCCTAATTATAAGACCCAGTTGACTAATTTGAGAAGATTAAGGAAGTAAGTTAAGTTAGTTATTTGTAATAAATAAGTGTTGTTATTTCTAAAATATCCTTACTAATTAAATATATTGGTTATAACTATCATTATTAGAAGGATTATCTTGAAAAAAAATGTACAAATATGATAGATAAAATGGATTGGGGTCTTATAATTAGGACCAAACTAAAAGTCAAACGGGATCTTATATTAAAGATCGGAGGTAGTAGAATAGTACTACTAATATAATGATGATTTGTAATTATTTTTTGAAAGAATTACAATAAGATCCCAAACAAGAAAAACAATTAAAAAACAAGTCCCAGAGGTTGTCATTCTCACTATAAAACTTGTCATTATAAGCTGTTAAGGTTGTTATTAAAACTTTTTAGTAATTATTTATCTTTTATAGGACTTGATTGTAATTCTCTCTTGTTTTTCTCTCTCTTAGTTTTACATCTCACATATAATTTCTTGATTAAAAAATTTGTATTTATCAATAGAAAGATAAAAAGATATACGGACCGCTACACCAATACAAACAAGCTCGAATAGGAAAACCGTCGCAGCAGCGGGCTTCTCTTTCGCGCCACACAGGCTCAGGTTTCCCTCTCTCTTCAACCTCTCGCTCTCTCCTTTCATCCTTTTCCCTAGATTTTCCACTCTTTCAGTTAACACCTATTTCAGCTTTTTTGTTTGTTTGTTTGGTCTTCTCTTTTGAACTTCTATCTTATTTCCATTCATCTTTCTTCCCGCACATTTTTCTGCTTCGGCAATCCAGACATGTTTGTTTACTTTATTCGGGTTCCTTATATGAACATATGTAGCTGGATTTTCGGGCGTTTTCTGCTCGTTAATTGCTCAAATCTTTTTCTGGATTTCACTCACTTTGTATGCGTTACACTTTATTCCCCCCCAGCTGCAATCCTTGGTTGCAATATGTAGTCGTGGCAGTACCCGTACAAAATTCCATTTGGTTGCAATATGTAGTCATAGCCAGCAATTCAACAATTTTGGTCTCTGATTTGTTCTAACCATTTGGATTGTTTAATGGGGCTACCTTGTGATGATAGTTGTTTTTATTATTATTACTGTACCTTTTTATTTCCATTTATTTTGATGGGAGAGAAATTTCCCTTTAACTAATTTCGAAACCGGAAATTTATTTCGCAAACGGATGATAGGCTAAATGCAGTTTAGGGCTTTGCTGCAGCCACTGAAAAGAGGATTTTAGGTTGCCCATTGTTGCTGGTATTTTCATGAGCTTAGCTTGGGTCACTAACGTTCACCTTGAATTTTATAATCCATTATGAATAGACCATAGAGGAATTGGAGCTGGAGAGAGAATATGGTTCGCATTAAGTAACATGTAAAACGAAGATAGTTTCATTTTATGAAGCAAGGGCAAACAAAAGCACATTTACTTGTAAGAGTGTTTGACACTTGTATGAATCACGACACAACACATAAACAGTACTTAACACCTTACAGTTTGTTGTGTCTCTTGCGTTAATGCCAATACTACCTAGCGCTTTTCTTTTACTATTTCTAGCTGCATTTAAGGACGGAACATTTTGCCACACTTCAAGAAAACTAAAATTCATGCTCCGTGCCAATTATTAATCTGATTTTTTTTGACCTGTGAAATCTATCAGTCATAATAATGTAGTGAGAAATAATCCTAACAAGGGTGAATTAGGCCCGTTAATTGATGAACCTAAAAAAAAAAAAAATTATTATTATTTTGCCTGAGGGACAATGCATGGAAAGTGAAGTAGCTTTGGTTTTTGGACTTAGAAGCATCCGTATTTCTTCCTAGCACAATTAAATTATTGGTCCATATGAGCTGACCCAGTTCTTTATCTCGTTCTATAGACATTACTATTAGATTCAACAAGCGGTTGACAATTTAGGCGGCTGCTAAGTTCATATGCTACTTGAGTTTGATGGAGACTGAAGAATCCAACAGATGTGCTACCCCCTGCCAAACTTTGATAACTCAAGATGTCTGTAAACACGCTAAGAACCATGCCAACTAAATTCTCCTATTTGCAGTCTGCTCATATTTACTATATTTTGTCGTTGCCATCTTGTTTGCTGACAGGAAGCTTTGGATAAATCTTTTCCACCACATTGGTCTACTCCCATACAGGTCTAACCAGTATACTAGTTGAATCAAGATATATTAGTATTATTGATTATTGATACTTTATTTCTTATGTATACCGAAAGAGCTAAAGCTCTGAAGTCTTAATCACTTTTAAATAGGAATACCACAATTCCGGGTCTACTGCAACACCTTTTGTGAATTCATATACAGCCGAATTCTCCCTTCATCCTAGCATTTGGACAAATCAGGTAGTATATATGTATATTCGCACTTCTTAGAGCATGTTGCTTGCTCTTCCTAGTAGATTGGAAACTCACGTCCTTTATTTTTGTTTGGTTTTGTTGTCTTTTCTTACAGAAATACGGCATAGCACTTCAATATGAAACTCAGCATAATAACAGGAGTCTCTCCAGTCGTCTTGTTGCATCTAATGTAATCATGAAAACGTTCACTGTACTCCAATTGTTTTCTAAGCATTTATTGGCACTTCCTTTTCTCCTATGGGGTGGGGTAGTATTAGGAATTATAATGGACTCAGTCTACATTCTTTCTGATTGTTACCCCCCCCCCCCAAAAAAAAAAAAAAGAGAGCGAGTGTATTTGTCCATTATCATGTATTCATTTATTCATGCATATCAAATGCCTTTGCATTTTCATCAGGGTGCGGTCTTGACAGTTTCAGAAAGAGAACAATGTATTTCCAATGAGAAGGAAATTGATTCAAGGACATTATGCGATGAGAGCTTACAGCTTGGAAGTATCATTCCTAGGAAATCAAGGGAAAGTGGTAATGGGTCTTCAATGCCCGACAGTGCAAGAGATAGACCGTCGTGTGTGTCGTCAGATGAAGGCCATGGCATTGATGACACTAACAGCAATGTGTGAAGATCTCCACTGAGTTTCTATTCTTGTTGAAATTGACTAATTCTTTGCTTGTATAGTTTGACATTGTTAGTATCTTCTCATGAGATGGTCCAATTCAGTCCCTTCTACTGCAGGAATATTTTATTAAGAAGCAGCGAAGCAATTCGATGCTTGCTAATGGTATGTTTGGAGTTCATATATTTCTATTTGTCAGAGAGATAGAATATCCATAGTCTGATGGTTCATTTCTTGAGTAGGTGATGCTGCTGAGAAGGAGGCTACTGATACTGAAAACTGGAATCCTGATCATGTGAATAGAGATTCTGCATTGGAGGCTGTTGCCGTTAATTCTGCTGAACTGAAGGCCAACTTGCGAAGCAATGTAACTGAGGCTAAGCCCCAACTTTCTAAGCTGGTACTATAAACTTTTCTTTTTGTCCATATCACTCCTTAGTGGCTTTTATAACTACCCTTTCCAGGGTAGACCGTATTTGGTGGATTTACTCAAACGCAGAGAAAATCAAATGAGAAGCCTGGCCAACTGTCACTTTCAACTGCCTACTGCACCAGTACTCACTATTTGAGTACAAACTGAGATGATTTGTTTACGGATTGTCATCTCACTTCCAATCACAAGGCTTGTATACAAGGATTAGCTGCATGTTTAGTGTTAAACATAGAGAGAGAACATAGTTAAGAATACTGAATCTGAACTCCTGTATCAGATGCGTATGATGCTGCACAGAGTAAGGATTGAGAATTGAGATTAATTCATTATTTTTTTCCTCTAGGAAAAAAAATTATCTTCACTTCTGTGAAGGAAAATCTGAAGTAAATATTTAGTCAGGGCATCTATAGTTTATAGTGTAATTAATTCAACTATTTGAATAATATCCTTGATGGGGATGCATCTGCATTCTGCAGCGTTAACTGCCCTGTTATGTTTTTCTGCTTACGGTGCAAATGATCTTCAAAGTAGTTATTTTGGTTCACCTTCTCTAATTTTTCATGTGTTATTTTGATATGGATCTCTCTCGGTGTGCTTCATTCCTCGTTATTTATGAGCATTGGTATGTTATTATCATTGTAAAATTAGTGTTCTGGCTATTGAGACTGCACTGATAATTACTCATGATTAAATTCTTGAGATCCCGTTTGGTACGAAGCATTGAAAATGAGGGATAGGGCTGGGATTGCAATTGAAAAAAACCATTAAAAAAGTCTTTAGAATGAGTAATTATTTGTTATATGGGATTAGGCAAACCCATGGAAGTAAGATTGGGAAATACACCTTTCTCCCGTAGTATTTCTCAACCCACATACATGGGTTTGTCTAATCCCATATAATAAGTAATGTCTCATGCTAAACACTATTTTTTCAATCTCAATTCCAATCCTTATCCCTTATTTTCAATGCTTCGTACCAAACGGTACCCAAGGTTCCTCCGGTCAGTTCCTCTTTGCACTGTTGCTGTTTCCTACTAGGCTGCATCTCTTTCTGTAGGAAGAGGACGAAATAAGAAGAGAAAGAAAAAGACAGTTAAACAGGGAATCAGCGCGAAGATCAAGAATACGCAAGCAGGTATGCATATATTTGATGTATGTGAAATATTGCTCGAAGTGGTTTTATTTTCTCCCCATAGCCCAACATTTACAATATTTGTATTATGGTAGTCCTGCTTGTCTTCCACACATAAACTGGTTCTGCCAATTTTTATAGCATTCACAAGTGATCAAAAGGCATGTTATTTTAGTTTCCTTTATTGATGATCGAACTTCTAGCCATAGTAATGAAAAATTATGAGCACTCAACAAGGCTGCAGAAGCCTTCCCCCCCCCCCCCCCCCCAAGCAAGAGGGAGCTAATAATGTATTAAAACATTTATGTAATTGAACTCCATGCATGTGTTTAGAACTGCCGGCACCGTTTTTCTTTTTCAAGCAAGAGGGAGCTAATAATGTATTAAAACAGCTAAGGACATCTATTGTGGCCACTGTAGAATTATTGTTGTTGTTATATAAGTAGCAGTTTTTACAAAAAGCATTGTATTTTTTTAATGTTGGTCCATCGTTTGATGCTTTACTTATTTGTTTTTTCTCAAAAACTTGCAGCAAGAACTTGAAGAACTACAAAATACTGTGGACAATCTTATCCGCGAAAATTCCGCACTGAAGCGAAAGCTAATGAGACTTTCCGAGGATTGTATGGAGCTCTCTGGTTCAAACGACTCCATTGAGGTTTGTCATTTAAACTCTAGCTGTCATTTACCATTTTCAAATTATTAAAGTAGTTTATAGTCATGTCAAATAACCAAGGTTCACTTCTCTCTGCATCACTTTCTTCTTGTAAAACAAATCTAATCTTGAATGCAATTTGAAATTACGATTATCTCTAGATAAATTGAGATTCTCACTTGAGAAGTCATTTGGCTGTTTCATCTCTTTGTTTTTGTTTTTTTTTTTTCGGTGGGGGGTATATTGCCCTGTATAAAAGTATTGCAATATTAAAATCCTCGTATTTGGTGTAACAACTTGAAGTTACTATAGAAAAGACACACTGATATTTTGCAGACCCGGATAAAGGTAAAGGTACTGGGGGTGTAAAATCCTCTTCACTTTTGGATGATGTCAAATACTGTTGAAAATGTTGTCGTCTTATTGCTTATGGTGCTTTCGTATCAGTGTTCCATACACATGTTTCGATCAACATGACGGACGATAAATGCTTCCGAATTTTTTATTACTAACGTGATAGTTTCAATGTATTTAAGACCAAAAAGCTTATAGATTTACTGTTACATTCTCTAAACTTAACTGTTGTCTTTTTAATAATTAAATAACTCGTTCTTGTAACCCAAAAGAAAGAAAACAACTCAATCTAAAGGAGTAAACAAGAGCAAGCTTAGAATTTTAACTCGAACAGCATCTTTTCCAAAAACGACCAGAGTAAGCTCCCCCCCCCCCCCAAAAAACCCCTTTCTAAGATTACTGCTGCTAATTCCATTTTCAAAATTTCGTTTTTGGGGTGATTGGTGGTTGGACAGAGAGGTCTCATTGAGGAGTATGGACCAGAAATGATTGCCGATCTTGTGGCCACCAAGCCAGGTAGAATCACTTCTGAAGTAAGCCCAAAGATAGTGAAGGAAGCAGCCGATCAAAATCCATCAATTGAAGTTACCGGCCAGTGTTAACTCTAGTTACTGGATAGGGCCATATATTTTTTGCCTTTTATTAATATAATTTTTTGTTCTTTAAGTTTATTCTTATTTTAGTTTTGATTTCTCAAGTTTCAAACTTAATTTTTTGTCCCTCAAGTTTTTTTTTCCATTTAAAATATTAGTTCCTATAATTTAATAAAAACCTAGACCATTTTGTTCATTAAGGGGATCAAAATCTATGATTTGAAACTTGATGAACTAAAACCAAAATTGATACAGACTTGATGAATCAAAAATTATATTAATCTTTTTATTTAACGACAGAAGAATGTTGTAAGTATATTATTTTATTAATTATTCATTCTCATAGACTAGATGTGATGGTTTGCGGCTTAGATTGTAAAATCTCCAAAGTAGAAAGTAAAAAATAGAAACCATTTTGACATTCTCGCTTCTCTAAATCTAATTTCCACAAAACGTATTTATTTAATTTTGTAGTTGTTCATCTGCTTTTATTTTCATCTGTTTAAACACAATCCCCTTGATTTTGCTCCAAAAAAAAAAACACAATCCCCTTGAAATTCTTTATTGGGTTTGCTTTATGAGATGTGGATTTTTTTTTCTTGTGCTCAAATAAGGCATGAGGGACCCTGCAGTGACATACAAGATTTAGGTGCATAACCTTCACAACTGAAAGACCTGGTTCCTTTGACAAATCGCCAATGATGACACTTTCTTTCAGTTGTTTTGCAAAACATAGAGCTTTTTGTATATCAACGGCTCAATATAGCTCATACGAATTTGCCCTTTCAAAATTAATTTGAAGTTGACGAGATAGAAGGAAGAGAAATCAAGAGAAGGCTTAAAAAGAAAATCTTGACCATAAAAACTAAAAAGTCAATTGATGGGGTTTGTATGTCATACCAATAAATTGCAACTAATCCCAATTTGAAGAAGGGTTGAAATAAAACGAAGAAAAGAAAGAAAGCAGGAAAAAGCACAAACATATTTGAAGGGGGCAACAGACTTCACCCAGCCGTGCCATCAGGGAAAGGTTGGAGAGCATCTTGCTTCCCATTCACGTAGTACTCAACAATGGCCTTCATTCGCGGAAGCTTATCTGGGTGGTAGTTTACGTGAATAATTACCGGTCTAAATTTTCTGAGATTAGCATCCTTCCTCACAGTCTTGAATAGAATGTTGCTGTTCATGAAGAGGTAGATATCCATTGTTCTTTTGGAAGCATGAAGCCCGATGTAGCCAGGATGTGAGGGATAAAAGAGTTCTTCTATTGAAAACAGCCTGGTCCCAAGCCCTCTGCATGGAAAGTCGGGTGGCCACACGATCGAGAAGTTCGATTGAAGGGATTGTGGGTCTGATATAGAAGAAACCAGAGTTATAAACCCATATCCTCACAGTATGAACATAACGAGACCAACCCATTGTAGCGTCATCAAAGATGTCATTATACATATAAGCAGTCATATTATTATGACCATCACTCATGGACTCTATATCTGAATCCCGGATCAGATGATCAAAAGGATTTTGCAGATAGATAATGTCAACATCTGATAGAAGAACACCATATCCGAGCTGCAGAAATTCTCTAAGCACACGAAATTTAAGCCCAGAAACCGCATGATTGTCTCCATTTCTTCCAATGGAATCAATACCTTCATCTGGATCTCTCTTGTACACTGGAACCTGTCTTGACTCGCAAAATTTTGAGATTTCTTCATCTAAAGCAACCACCAGATAATTGGTTATACCAACTCTCTTTATGCCGGTGAACCAAATTTCCAGCATCTCCTTCACGTTGGCATTTGCAAGGGCAACTATAAGCTCTCTTTGAATTGCTACTTTCTCTAATATCTTTGCTAATCTTGGGTTCACAGATTCATCAGGAACAACAGTAGGGTTAGTTCTTAATCCCTTAACAGTACCAAAAGGTCCAGCTTTAGGCCGTTGAGCCAATGCAAGAGACTGATTTTGAGCCTGATCACTCTCTTGCTTTGCTAGCTGAAGCCTTTCAGTCAACTCCCTGACCTGTTTTTTGAGCTGAGTGTTTTCCTCTGATATTGCCGCAAACTCTGATTTCAACATGTTGACTTGATTTGATGATTCGCATTCAGTTGAATTTGCCTGCCATAAGAAGGCGTTGTGAAAAAGAAGCATATAAAGCAAGGCATGAGGGGACCTTTTTAATAAGTTTTTGATCTTTTATTTATTTGGATTAATTTATATCCAGTACTAAGCCTGTTTATAGCACGGAACAGAACTGGGACAAGTGTGTCCCCATCCCATCCCTGTGAACATAGAAATGATAGAAAATCTGTCTTGTGTCTCGTCCCATCTCATCCTGGTGTTGTTTCGATCCTGATCAAGACAAGACAGGACAGGGATGTCCCGTTTTGCTTTTAAAAAAAAAAAAAAAATTACCTTGTGGTTAGACTATTGTAATGAATTTTTATTTCTTTTCCTTTGAAGTTTTAATTTTTTGGGCTTAGCCTTTTTAAAAGCATCTTTTTCTTTTTTTCCTTTAATTATTTTTTTGGCTTAGCCATCTTAAATAAAAGCCCCAATAAATAATAATAAGTAACATAGTAACTCTAAAATTCATTTTCTTCGTTCCAAAAATCATAAGCAATTATAGAAACTCTAAATAAATTATAAACATTCAATTACATATACACTAAAAGCTACAAATATAAACATTTTGTATTGCATATGTTTTAAACATTTTGTGTTTTTAACATTTAATAATTATAAAAAATATTACTACCAGGATGGGATTGGGATGGGACGATACCTCATCCCATCCCATCCCGATTCTATTTTTTGTCTCGTCCCAGTTTGTCACGGGTCCGTCTCATCCCAATATAATCGGAGTCGGGACGAACTATTTTGAACACCCCTATCTAGTACTTGGAATTTTTTTAGCAACACTATCATCTTAAATTAATTAATTTTTAGTATATCGAACACTTTAAAATATTTTCCCAATAGCACAGTATTTTAAATTTATTAATTTTTAACACGTTCAGTAATATTTTTTTCAATAACATTAAATATCATAAATTCATTTATTTTTATTGCATTCAATATCCCAAGTATTTTTTTCAATAGCACCCATATCCTAAATTTAATTTATTTTTAGTGTATCTAACATCCTGAAGTATTTTTACGATAACACACAGTATCCTAAGTTAATTAATTTTTCATATGACAGCATACTAAAATATTTTTTAAGCAATACTCACTAACTGGGAAAAAAAAATCTGGATGTGCTAAAAATTAATTAATTAATAAAACTGAATGTTATCAAAAAAAATATTTTAGAATTATGAATACAACAAACAAATATAAAATAAAATAAATAAAATTTTCTTTTCAAAAAAGAAAGATAGGTGTATGATCCCCAAACGCTGCCGTGCGTTCTGGGGGATGAGCATTCTGCTTTGGCCCCTCCCTTGAGCCTTGGAAATAGAAAGCATACGAAGTGCTATTTTAGCCCCAGCAGACCTATGTGAATTCACCTATACACAGACATTGCATATGAAAGCAACTTATCTAACCTCTCAACTATTTCATCATATGTTAAAAGTTCAGATCCATCCATTCATTAGATTCATCAGACAAAGAAACTACCAGTTAGACAAAAGATCTGGATACCAGAGTGACATGATCTCTAAGCAGAAAACCTGGGATCATGTACCAGTTGCATTAGAATGCTAGCATAAAAAGTAAGGAGAAATTCTTGCCACGTCATCTATGCTCTCTCTAATAAAAATGCTCCAGTTGTCTTTTTTACGAGTCCCATATATTTCTATCCATGATAATGGGTCATGAAGAGAAATTTGTGGGCTGTGAGAAACGTAAAAAGAACACCTAGAAGATTTTCATTGGAGAAAGTATGAATGAAGTGACAGTTCCCGAGCATGCAAGGGTTTTCTCTGCATTGGAAATAATGCCAATTCAATGAAGTCTCTATGCAGAAATAAAGACGGAAAGAGCCAGAACGATGAAACATAGCAGAACCTGAATGTTGGATTCCAGGAGATTGTTATTGCCAAAGGGGATTGCATTAGAAGTGAAGAAGCCACTGGGAAACATAAAAGCAAAGACATATCCAGCCAAAAACCCGATGGCCATAGTTGCAAGGACCCTGGATATGTGTAAAGAATGGACATTGTTCCCCATCACGGCCTCTCTCCTCTTCCACCTCAACCTTTAGGTGTCTTTTATAGGGTTTTGGGAAATTAATGGCATCGAATTTTGACGTTGAGGAGGGCTGATCTGGACTGCCCATATTGACATTTCTACATCTTCTTCTGACCTGGGAAGCAGCTTTCATGCTCATTACATTGATGAGCGTGAAACGTGCTCCCCAGGTAAGAAGATGTTAGGTAAAAATGTCAATATAGTGCTCATCTTTAATTTATTTAAATTATTCAGATTGGTTTTAGATGGTCCACCTATTTAGTTTTATTTTTTTTACATACTGTGATTAATTTTTTATTTTAATAGACACAGAATTTAAAATAAAGAAGATTTTATTGCTAACACTTTTTAAAAAATTATATTTATCATTGACAAAAATTACATATTAAAAACTTTCAAATAAAAATATTCATGTCCGATTACAATTGATAATATGGGGTACTAGCAAACTTTAAACATGGAAAAGGCTACAGCATAGTATGCCCAATTATAATTGATAATACGTATAAGGCTAAAACTAAAATATTATTAAAATAAAATATTTTAAATACTCCTCCGGTCCTTTATATAACACCTATTTAACTAATTTGATTAGATTAATTAAGAAAGTTAGGTAAGTTAGTTAATTATAAGAAATATGGCACGTTTTTCCTAAAATACCATAATCATTTTTCTAAATACCCCTTTTCTTCTTCTACTTGATTATGGTTGAGGGAGTATCCATAGGGCAATTTAGAGAAAATTGATAAATATGATAAATGAGTCTTATATTTAAGATAAAAACCAACTCAACAATTGGGTCCTATATTAAGGACCGGAGGAGTACTTGCCTGATTCTTTCATTCACAATTCTGCATTAAAAAGAAATCGGTCAATTTATCCCAAGCTAAACTAGGTTGGATTTTAACCTAAATTTTTTTTGGCAAGTGTTTTAATGCCTTTTTAAGTATACCAAACTCTCCCTAAGTTAGGCTTCCATATTAAGATTATTAAATGCTCCGCACACATGGATTACTTCAAGCACAGTGCGTATGTTGTAATGCACAGTTACAGAGCATGTCCCAAACATCTAAAAAAGAAGGGTTATTTTATCATACCAAAGGAAAAAAAAACTATCAAAGAAAATCTTACTTGACCATAAAAACTAAAAAGTCAATTGATGGGGTTTGTTTGACTCATACCAATGAATTGCAACTCATTCCAACTTGACTAAGGGTTAAAATAAACGACAAAAAGAAAGAAAGAAGAAAAAACCACAAACGTATTGGAAGGGAGTAACAGGCATCAATTAGGCATGCCATCAGGGAAAGGTTGGAGAGCATCTTGCTTCCCATTCACATAGTACTCAACAATGGCCTTCATTCGTAGAAGCTCATACCAATGAATTGCAACTCATTCCAACTTGACTAAGGGTTAAAATAAACGACAAAAAGAAAGAAAGAAGAAAAAACCACAAACGTATTGGAAGGGAGTAACAGGCATCAATTAGGCATGCCATCAGGGAAAGGTTGGAGAGCATCTTGCTTCCCATTCACATAGTACTCAACAATGGCCTTCATTCGTAGAAGCTCATACCAATGAATTGCAACTCATTCCAACTTGACTAAGGGTTAAAATAAACGACAAAAAGAAAGAAAGAAGAAAAAACCACAAACGTATTGGAAGGGAGTAACAGGCATCAATTAGGCATGCCATCAGGGAAAGGTTGGAGAGCATCTTGCTTCCCATTCACATAGTACTCAACAATGGCCTTCATTCGTAGAAGCTTATCCGGGTGGTAGTTCACGTGAATAATTACCGGTCTAAGTTTTCTAAGGCTAGCATCCTTCCTCACAGTCTTGAACAGAACCTTGCTGTTCATAAAGAGGTAGATATCCATTGTTCTTTTGGAAGCATGAAGCCCAATGTAGCCAGGATGCGAGGGATAAAAGAGTTCTTCATTGAAAACAGCCTTGTCCCAAGCTTTCTGCCTGGAGAGTCTCGTGGCAACACGATCCAGAAGTTCAATGGAAGGGATTGTGGGTCTAATATAGAAGAAACCAGAGTTGAAAACCCATATCCTCACAGTATGAACATATCGAGACCAACCCATTCACTACTAGAAAAAACACTTTTAACGTCGCAAACTAACGGCGGTTCAGCAGAAAAACGAAGTGGAAAAAACCGCGGTGGCATTTTTGTAAATAAGTGGAAGAGAGTATGACTTTCCATGGCGGTTTTTAAGAAAACCGCCGTGGAAAGTGTGTCTTCTAACCCCCCGCGGCACTCGACTCTCTCACTTTCTTTCCCATTTCTTCAGTGCGCCGTGGTCCCCCTCTGCCCCACCACCGTAAAATTGCCATTCCCGCCACTATCCCACCGTTTAAACTCCTCCATTGAGCTCTTGAAGCCTTGCCGCCGTGCGCCGTAGTCCGTTCTTGCTCAGCCGTGGTTGACCGCCTCCCATTTCTGTCCGTTCTTGCTCAGCCGTGGTCCACCACCGAAAACCGGCCGGTCCTACCCCCCACTATCTAACCGAAAACCGGTGCGTTGCCATCGTCCGCCACCGCCTCACTTCGCGTTTGAAGCTTCTCTGCTCTGTGAGTATCCTCTTCTTTCATTCTTTTCAATTTTTCTTGGTTTGTTGAATGTTTTAGCCATGAAAATCTGTTATATATAAAATGGGGTTGTTAGTTTTACATTGTGGTTGGCTTGTATTGTTCATTTTGCATTTTTTATGTGGTTGAACCGTTGATTGGTGTTAATTGGTAGGCATTAGATGTGAGAAAACCTTAATTCCTTTTTATATACTGTATTAGAAATATGTTTAAATGTTTGGAGTTGATTAGTTGTGAAGTTTTTAAATTTTTTTATAATTTTTTGATATTTATTTCGAATTTTTGATAATTTTTTTGTAATAAATATAAGAATTTAGTGATAAATAATCTGTTAGTTATTTTGTGTTTTTTTTTCCTTCGTTATGAATTTTGATTGATAGTAAAGTATTGTTTAAATAATCTGTAGAACAATGGATCGTAGTTGGATGAAAGCTAAGAGAATTAGCAAGGAATATGAGGATGGGGTTGAAAAGTTTCTTGAGTTTGCTCAGAGAAATGCCCCTAGTAAAGGAGATGGATTGTACTATTGTCCTTGTGTCAAATGTTTAAACAATAGTCGACGGAGTATTTCTGAGATAAAAGAGCATCTTATCTGTGATGGGATAAATTTGAGGTATACAAATTGGATATGGCATGGAGAAATTAGAAAGACTACACTGTCTGCAAATGAGAAGGTTGTGAATGAAGACTTTGGTGATAGAATTTCGGATATGTTTCGTGATATAAGGTCTGAATCCTCTACACAGTTTTCTTCCACCTTTGAAACTTTGTGTAGTGATGCAGAGACACCTTTATACCCGGGGTGCAAAGATGATTACACAAGATTGACAACCGTATTGAAATTGATGACTTTGAAGGCAAGAAATGGTTGGACCGATGCTAGTTTTACGGAATTGCTTGAATTGCTGAGTGATATTCTTTCCAAAGGGAATTCACTTCCGAAACGAATGTTTGTGGCCAAAGAGACTTATTACAAAGCCAATAGTGAAGAAGGCGGCAGCAAAGAAGGCCACAACGAGCGCATCATCTGATCCTGTACTCTTGCCTCTTCCTAGTGATGTTACGCTTATGTATTTCAGTTTGGAGGTTCTTCATTTCATGGTGCCAAACATGGATAAGCCTGTGACTTTCAAGATGCCGTTGGGGGTTGTGGGTTCAGATATAACATACGACTTCACCATTGACAAGAGGGACCTCATTCAGTTCCTCAACTTTGAGGAGCTTGATATAGCCTTCATGCAGCTTGCTATTTTGTAAGTTACAATATCATTTTCTTATTACATATTATACTTCATGCATGTCCTAATGTTTTTTACTTGAACAACAGGCATTTTAATCAAATCTGTCGAAACGGAGGACTTGAAAGAATATATGGCTTTATGTGTCCTCAAAGGGTGCAGAAAGAATTTAATACTGTGGAAGCAAGGTCAATCTACATTATGACCGCAATGAGTCAGACCAAAAAGCTAATATATTTTGCACCTTACGTGGAAGGGTAAGTGTATTATTGTATTTGAGATATACAAGTTGTATGTGTCGGGTTATAATTAACATGGTTTGCCTTTTGCAGTTATCATTGGACTCTAATTGTTTGTGCCCCTTTTGACAACAAAGTTTACTGGTTCGATTCACTCTGTGGAAGTCCATCCGAAGAAACCAAAGATGTCATCGACACGTTATTTTTTATTTATATATTTATTACTTGTGAAGTTTATACAAGCATGCTCTAATACCATTTTCTCTTATAATATTGATAGGGCTTTTCATTCTTTTAATGTCGTGGCGATTAAACAAACTAGACAAGCACCAACATGGATTCTTCCACAGGTATATGTTGTTTTAAACTAACTTTTAAACATTTTTTGATGAATTAAAGTTAATGTTTATAATCAATAATGTCTAATATTCAATTTTATATCTTATTTTTTTAGTACCGTTGTCAACAAGGACATGTTGAGTGTGGATATTATGTCATCCGCTACATGAATGACATAATTGAGACAGCAACGATAGAGAAATTAGACGAGGTAAAGATGAGTTACGTTGCATGACGTTCTTCAATTTATTTCACATTTTTGACTAAGTTTACTATGTTATTTTTGATTAACAGATATTTCAAAATACTGCGCCATATCTCATGGATGACATCAACTTGATGAGGGACACTTTGTCAACAACATTGGTAGAAAAAATTGAAATTTAGCTTTCAAATAGATAGGTTGTTTCTCAAAAAATTCATTGTTAGATGCTTTCTCTCGGTTCCCTCTTATATTGTTCATGATTTCCATTGTACAAAGAAGTAGTTACTTCTATTTCAGAATTGTTGGACCTAGCCAATACGTGTTCCTTGGTAACCACTTAGTTATATTATATTGGCCGGTTTCCCTATTTTCGAATTGTGTAAAAAAAATTTCATTGCTGTATATATTAACTAGCTAATTGATCTTGTTCTGCGTGATCTGCACTGCCTACATTTGTTTGGAACTGTAAACTGCAGGGTGGTCAACACGAAAATAAAGCAGAATTAAAAAAAAACATTTTTAACGGCGGTTATACATATAACCGCCGTTAAAATCCTTTTCCACGGAGTTTTATTTATAAACCACCGTGAAAAGTGGATTTTCCATGGTGGTTTTACATTTAACCGCCGTGGAAAGTCCACTTTTCACAGCGGTTAAAAACCGCTGTGTTTTCCTTACCTTTCAACGTCGCCTTTAACAACTTCGCCTTCAAAACCGCCGTTAAAAGCCACTTTTAACCACCGTTAAAAGCCTTTTTTCTGGTAGTGATTGTAGGGTCATCAAAGATGTCATTATACATATAAGCAGTCATATTGTTATGACCATCACTCATGGACTCTATATCTGAATCCCGGATCAGATGATCAAAAGGATTTTGCAGATACACAATGTCAACATCTGATAGAAGAACACCATATCCTAGCTGCAGAAATTCTCTAAGCACACGAAATTTAAGCCCAGAAACCGCATGATTGTCTCCATTTCTTCCAATGGAATCAATACCTTCAGCTGGATCTCCCTTGTACACTGGAACATGTTTTGACTCACAAAATTTTGAGATTTCTTCATCCAAAGCAACCACCAGATAATTGGTTATACCAACTCTCTTTATGCTGGTAAACCAAATTTCTAGCATTTCCTTCACTTTGGCATTTGCAAGGACAACTATAAGCTCTCTTTGAATTGCTATTTTGTCTAATATCTTTGCCAATCTTGGGTTCACAGATTCATCACGAATAACAATAGGGTTAGTTCTTAATCCCTTAACAGTGCCAAAAGGCCCAGCTTTAGGCTGTTCAGCCAATGCGGGAGACTGATCTTGCGCCTGATCACTCCCTTTCTTTGCCAGCTGAAGCCATTCAGTCAACCCCTTGACTTGTTTTTTCAACTTAGCATTTTTCTTTGATACTGCTGCAAACTCTGATCTTAGCATGTTGACTTGATCTGATGATTTGCATTCAGTTGAATTTGCCTGCCATAAGAAAATGTTGTGAAAACGAAGCACAAAAAGTAGGGCATGAGATCGGAGGGACCCTTTTTTTATAAGTTTTTAATCTTTTATTTATTTAGGTTAAGCTATATCTAGTACTTGAAATATTTTTTAGCAGCACCCTCATTTTAAATTAATTAACTTTTAGCATACCCAACACTTTAAAATATTTTTTTTCAATAACTTAGTGTTCTAAGTTTATTAATTTTTAATACATTTAGTAATTATTTTTTTTAGTAACACTGAATATCATAAATTCATTTATTTTTATTGCATTCAACATCGTAAGTATTTTCTTAGTAGCACCAATATCCTAAATTTAATTTATATTTAGTGCATCTAATATTTTAAAGTATTTTTACTATAACACCCAGTATCCTAAATTAATTGATTTTTAATACGCTCGGCATACTAAAATATTTTTAAAGTGATACTCACTCACTAAGAAAAGACTCGGGTGCGCTAAAAATTAATTAATTTATAAAACTGAATACTATTGAGAAAATATTGTAGTGTCCTGAATACAACAAACAAACAATAAAATAAATAAAGTTTTCTTTTCTTTTGTTTTTTGTTTTAAAAGAAATATGTCTTTCTATTCTAGATGTAGCTTTCTATTCAAGGAGCAAGCCTCGAATGAAAGGAAAGACGCAAAGGACAGCTTCTTCAGAGCATGCTTAGATCATGATCTTAGCAAGTTGCGTAATATCTACAAGCTTGTACCTAATGATCGAGGAAACAAAGTACAGGTCGATGAATCCTTTGTCAAATTAGAGACGGATGGCTCTGTGCTGCGAGATGGAAACAGTAGTTGCGGCGGTGCCATTAGAGATCACTGGGATCCCTGGATCAGTGGTTTTTGTTCCAAACTTGCTAACGTACCGCCGGCTATAGCAGAAATTATGGGTATGCTACATGGTTTGAACCTCTGTTGGAGTAAAGGTTTTAGGAAGATTTGCTTATACTCGGACTGCATTGAGGCGATAAATCTGGCCACGAGAGGTTGCGAGGATGATTACCCCTTCAAAGACTTAATTGATGATATTAGGATAATTATTCATAGAGACTGGCAGGTTGTTTTTTGTCATGTGGATAGGGAGTTAATCCCGTTGGCTGATTTCTTAGCTAAACTATCTCATAGGATGGATCGTAAATTTTGTATCCTTGACCACCCTCCTCCTCTTAGCTCTGAGTTGGATGGTGATGAAGGAGAGTAGGGAGTATCACTACTTGTTGCCCTTGTACTGGGTTGGTTGTTGAACTAGCAGATCAGCTTTCATTCAAAAAAAAAAAAAGACAAAAAAGAAAAGACATCTCATCCCCAAACGCTGCCGTGCGTTTTGGGGATGAGCATTCTGCTTCTGCCCCTTCTTTGAGCTTTGGAAATAGAAATTATACAAAGTGCTATTTTAGCCCCACCAAACCCATGTGGATTCATATGAAAGCAACCTATTTGACCTCTCAACTATCATTCATCATGTGTTAAAAGTTCAGCTTCATCCATTCATTAGATTCATTAGACAAATTAAAGAAACTGCCCGTTTGACAGAAAGATCTGGAAACCTGAGTAATTTGATCTCTAAGCAGAAAACCCTTTTTTTTTTGGGGGGGGGGGGGTTGGTTTTCAGTTTTTTAAGGTCAAAATATCGAGTGGGAACCGATCATGTACCAATCGCATTAGAATGCTAGCATAAAAGGTAGGGAGAAATTCTTGCCACGTCATCTATGCTCTCTCTAATAAAAACGTTCCAGTTGTCTTTTTTTTGTGAGTCCCACATATTTCTATCCATGATAACGTACGGGTCATGAAGAGAAATTTGTGGGCTGTGAAGAAACATAAAAGAACACCTAGAAGGTTTTTATTGGAGAAAGTATGAATGATGTGAGACTTCCCGAGCATGCAAGAATTTCTCTGCATTCGAAATAATGCCAATTCAATGAAGTCTCTACGCAGAAATAAATGCGGAAAGAGCCAGAACGATCAAATATAGCAGAACCTGAATGTTGGATCCCAGGAGACTCTCATTGCTAAAAGAGATTGCATCAGAAGTGAAGAAGCCGCTGGGAGACATAAAAGCAAAGATATATCCAACCAAAAACCCGATGGCCGTAGTTGCAAGGACCCTGGATATGTGTAAAGAATGGACTTTGTTCCTCATCATGGCGTCACTGCTCTTCAACCTTAACCTTCAGATGCCTTTTATAGGGTTTTGGGACATGAATGGCATCGAATTTTAAGGTTGAGCAGGGCTGATCTTCAACGAAAGGGACTGCCCATATTGATATTTCTACATCTCCTTCTGACCTGGGAACGAGGTTTCATGCTCATTACATCGATAAGCATGAAACGTGCTTCCAAGGTAAGAAGATGTTAGGTAGAAATGTTAATATGGTACTCATCTTTATTTAAATTGCTCAGATTAGTTTTAGATGATCCACATTTAATTTGTTTTTTTACAATGCTGTAATTAATTTTTTATTTTAATAGATACAGAATTTAAAATAAAGATAATTTTATTGCTAACACTTTTTTAAAAAAATAATTTTATCATCGAAAAAAAATTACATATTAAAACTTTCAAATAAAAATATTCACGTCGGCTTGCAACTGATAATATGGGACCAGCAAACTTTAAACACTGAAAAGGTTACAGCATATTACGCCCAATTATAATTGATAATACGTACAAGGCTAAAAGTAAAATATTATCAAAATAAAATATTTTAAATAGTTACCTGATTCTTTCATTCACAGTTCTGCATTAAAAACAAACCGGACAATTTATCCAACCCACGCGGCTAGCCAGATTTCCCAAGCTAAACTAGGTTGGATTTTCACCTGAAAAAAAAAAAACAGGTGTTTTAAGTTAGGCTTTCACATTAAGATTGTTAAATACTACACAAACATGGATTACTTCAAGCGCAGCGCGTATATTGTAATGCACAGTTACGGAGCATTCCCCAAACATCTCAAAAAGAAGGGTTATTTTATCATTAAAAAAAACTATAAGAGAAAATTTCAGATAGCCCCCACAGAAAAAATATAATTTCCAATGGCGTTTTTTTTTTTTTAAAGTTGGTCTATCATTTGATGTTTATTTATTTATTTATTTTTTCCTCAAAAACTTGCTGCAAGAACTCAGAGAACTACAAAAAACCGTGGACTTATCCATGAAATTCCACCCTAAAGAAAAGTTAATGAGTAAAAAAGAACTTAATTGAATTATTGGAGGATGCATAACTCCACAATAACGTGCTCTCTCTCTCTCTCTCTCTGGGGAGAATTATAATAAGATCCTACAAAATAATGTGCTCATGGGCCTGGACCATTTTTAAATTAAAAAAAATAGATAAACTAATATAGAAAAGAAAAGAGATAAAATATTGTGGCGGAATTTATAAGTAATTTATTTATGAGAATAAAAGGAAAAAAAGAAAGCAAAAGGGATTTATGCGCAACGCAAGTTCGCTCACACGTCCCCCTTCAGCTTTTTTTTCATACGCTTTTTTTTTTTTTTAATGAGCTGAAACATTCACGAATGTGTTAGGCCTATATATATGATATTTCTTCAAAGCTCGATAGAATAAGCTCATAAAAAGCCCCAAAAACCTATATTCAAGGCTCGATAAGCTTTTGAAAAGACACCGGAGACACCATGGATTCTATTATACGTACATACAGATATATATATATACACACGAGTATATATATATTTATATAACAGGCCATGGATTCTATAGCTTACGTTTACGGTAAGATTCGGTTCTTGTTTGTCATAATTTCAGTTTAAATTTCTCCCCTTGAAATTTTAGCATTCCGATACCCCCATTTTAATCTGATTCGATCTGTCGATGGAAATCTATGGAGTGTTAGTTTGCCTTTACAAAGAATGCTTGGATAAACTTGGGGGGAAAAACTCAGTTCTAAAAAAACTCAATAATTTAACCGCTCGCTGATTTAGTAAGATGGTAAGAGATGTTCTATGATAAAGATAAAAAAATAATAATAATAATTCGTCATGATCCACTGGGCAACAAATATAATATTTTGGCTGTCATGACCAACGAATATATCAATTTAAAACCTTGAGTTTGAGGAGTGTGAATTATTGCAATGGATTTTAGCATAGAATACAACAACATGGGACCTTCCCTTTCAGTTCGTTCTGCCTTCCCTTGCGATCTGATATGCTTTTTATACTGATGTTTTTGAGATTTCATAGTTTTCGAATCTGCAGTATCAGCAGGTCATTGCCACTAAGGCAGTCTCAACTATTTTGTCCTCACATGATGGTAGCTCTGTTTTCCTTTTGCGGGTGACAGAAGCAACTTCACTAAGCTTGCTTTCCTGAATGTCCACTTATCTTCTATGAATCACTCAAATTTGTGTTAACATAACTTCGGATTTTAGGAAATTGTTTCTATTTCTCAAAGGTTTAGGCATGCAAGATATCACTGATATTTGACTCAATTTTAATAACTGTTTTTGATTTTTTAAGTCTTCTATTTCACTTTTAAATCAGGGCTACTTACTCCCTTTCAAGTCATTTTCTTGGTGGCCTCTTTCATTGGAATTTCTTCGTTTATAGCCACCTTTGATTGTACACAACATAAGAGTGACCTTTGGTAGTCAATCCAATCTCGAATTGATGTGCTACCTCTAGTCCGAAATACAAGATATAGTTTGTATTGCAAATTATACAATAAACTAGATTTTATATTTAAAATCGAAGGTAGTATTTGTTTTATGTGTGTCAGCTTTCTAATTTTTCGTTCATACGAAGGTCAATGATGTCTTTGAGTTTTGTCATGTACTATCTGTTTGAAAGGTAGAAAATCTTCCTTTTCCCGTCTGTCTTTCTCTCCCTTTTGTTGCTGCAAAAAGATTAAAATTCTAATAATTTGCTTGTAAAGCCCCGCAATTCCAGTAGGATATGAAATTCCTTAAAAAAAAAAAAAAGTTCATATCTA
This sequence comes from Neltuma alba, assembly GCF_004799145.2. Lineage (NCBI taxonomy): Eukaryota > Viridiplantae > Streptophyta > Magnoliopsida > Fabales > Fabaceae > Neltuma > Neltuma alba. The sequence goes on from NW_021632924.1 coordinate 24,575, forward strand.
TTAAGCAGTGAATCTTTCAAACTACTTCTCTGATCTTAAATATAAGACTTATTTTATAGTGTAAGTGCAAATAGGTCTTATATTTAGAACCGGAGGAGTAGTAAATAACAACAACTCTTAAACAAAAGAAGTTAAACAAAATAGTTTGAAATAAACCCGTTCATCTTATTCTTGATCTTGCTAATGTTCTCCTGGGCTAGGCGATCAATGTCATCAAGATCCATGATCATATTGTCATCCATACCCTCTTCCTTTCGGCACAATGGAATACAGCTTAGCTTTGTCACCTTCTCGCAATACTCTTCACGCTGCTTCTTGAGCTGTGCATTAATTTTGGCAACCTTTGCCTTGCGAAACTCTCCTGGTTCAAATTTCTTCTTTCATCCAGCACAAATGCATTTTGGAACCTTGCGATTACCTATTGAGCTCCTCTTGAATTTGGCCAAGCTTTTGAATTAGATTCATAGGGGCTGAAAACAACGGCACATGCTTCAATCTCACAATGAGTGGCTAGTTCACTCATTTTTTTCGCAAGACCCTTCATCCTTTCGTTATATGTTGTCTTCCTTGCAGCATCGCTCTAGAGATATGCAAGAGGCACTCTATTTCTGGTCATGGCGTATTGACTACGAATAGAGGTACGAGTAACCTGGATTTTTTTCTTGTATTATAGCCATAGGCAGGCTCTGCTTTATATAGTTCTACTTAACCCATTCACATTAAATGTGCACTAGTTCAAGCCTGATCACTATTTTCCCACAACTTTGTGTGATACAGTGTTAGGTTTAAGTGAGGTTTCATTTCTTAATGATGTTGACTCTAGGCTCTAGGTCCCAAATGTATATACTCCTCCGGTCCTTAATATAAGATCCATTTAATTAATTTGATTAGATTAAGAAAGTTAGGTAAGTTAGTTAATTATAAAAAATATGACACATTTTTCCTAAAACACCATAATCATCTTTCTTAATACCCCATTTTCCTCTTCTGCTTGATTATGGTTGAGGGAGTATTCATAGAAGTAATTTAGAAAAAACTGATAAACATGATAAATGGATCTTATATTTAGGACTAAAACCAACTCAACAATTGGGTCCTATATTAAGGATTGGAAGAGTATTTTATGATTTGCATGAAGGAATTGATGTGCAAACGTATCTCACTCTAGGAAGTAATTTGGTTGTTTCATCTTTCTTTTTTTTCTTTCTTTGGGTGGGGGGTTATGTTGCCATGTGTCGATGTGCAATCGCAATATCAAAATTCTCATATTTAGTAATATAACAACTTGAAGTTAATATAGAAAGGACATACTGATATTTTGCAAACCCGGATAAAAGGTAAAGGTAAGGATGTAAAATCCTCTTCACTTTTGGATGATGTCAAATATTGTTGAAAATGATGTTGTCTTATTGCTTATGGTGCCCTCATATCGGTGTTCCATACATATGTTTTGATCAACATGATGGATGGTAAATGCGCCCGATTTTTTCATTACTAACATAATAATTTCAATGTATTCAAGGCCAAAAAGCTTCTAGATTTACTGTTACATTCTCTAAACTTATATTTAACTGTTGTCTTTTTAATAATTGAATAATTCAGTCTTGTAAGCCCAAAAAAACTCAATCTAAAGGAGTAAACCAAGGAAGCTTAGAATTTTACACGAACAGCGTCTTTTCCAAAAACAAACCAGAGTAAGCCCTCTTTCCATTTTTAAAATTTCATTTTTGGTGCGATTGGCGGTTGGACAGAGAGGTCTCACTGACGAGTATGGACCAGAAATAATTGCCGATCTTGTGGCCACCCAAGATAGTCTTGACTCTAGTTACTGGATAGGGCCATATACCTTTTGTTTTTTTATTAATATAATTTTTTGTGCTGCTTCAAGTTTATCCTTATTGTAATTTTGGTCCTTCAAATTTCAAACTTAGTTTTTCTCTCTTAAGTTTCTTTCTATTTATAATATTAGTCTTATAATTTAACAAAAACCTGAATTATTTTGCCTATTAAGGAATCAAAATTTATAGTTTGAAACTCCAACTAAAACCAAAATTCGTACAAACTTGATGGATTAAAATTTTATTTAACGACAGAACAATGCTGTAAGTATATTATTTTATTAATTATTCATCCTCAGAGACTGGATGTAATGCTTTACGGCTTAAGTTGTAAAACCTCCAAAGTATTAAGTAAATAGTAGAAACGATTTTGACATTCTCGCTTCTATAAATCTAATTCCTGCAAAAAGTATTTATTTAATTTTGTAGTTGTTCATCTGCTTTTATTTTTATCTGTTTAAACACAATCACCTTGAAATTTTTTATTGGACCTGCTTTATGAGATATGGATTGTTTTCTTGTGATCAAATTTATAAGGCATGATGGAGTCTGCAGTGACATTCAAGATTTAGGTGCATAACCTTCACGACTAAAGGACTTGAATCGCCAATGATGACACTTTCTCTCAATTGTTTTGCAAAACATAGGGCTTTCTATATATCAACGGCTCAATATATCTCATGTGAATTTTGCCTTTCAAAATTAATTTGAAGTTGACGAGAGATAGAAGGAAGAGAAATCAAAAGAAGGCTTCAAAAGAAAATCTTACTTGACCATAAAAATTAAAAAGTCAATTGATGGGGCTTGTTTGATGTCATACCAGTAAATTGCAACTCATTCCAATTTAAATACAGGTTGAAATAAAACGACGAAATGAAAGAAAGAAGAAAAAAGCACAAACATATTTGAAGGTGGCAACAAGCTTTCACCTAGGTCCTAGGTGTGCCAATAGGGAAAGGTTGGAGAGCATCCTGCTTCCCATTCACGTAGTAGTCAACAACGGCCTTCATTCGTGGAAGCTTATCTGGGTGGTAGTTTATGTGAATAATTACCGGTTTAAGTTTTTTGAGTTTAGCATCATTCCTCACAGTCTTAAATAGAACCTTACTGTTCATGAAGAGGTAGATATCCATTGTTCTTTTGGAAGCATAAAGCCCAACGTAACCAGGATGCGAGGGATAAAAGAGTTCTTCATTGAAAACATCTTGGTCCCAAGCCCTTTGCCTCGAAAGCCGAGCGGCCACACGATCCAGAAGTTCAATTGCAGGGATTGTGGGTCTGATATAGAAGAAACCAGAATTGAAAACCCACATCCTTATAGTATGAATAAATCGAGACCAACGCATTGTAGGGTCATCAAAGACGTCCTTATACATATATGCAGTCCTGTTGTTATGACCATCACTCATGGACTCTACGTCTGAATCGCGGATCAGATGATCAAAAGGATTTTGCAGAAATACAACGTCAACATCTGATAGAAGAACACTATATCCCAGCTGCAGAAATTCTCTAAGAAAGCGAAATTTAAGCGCAGAAATCTGATCACCGCGTCCCTTTCTTCCAATGGAATCAATAGCTTCATCTGGATCTCTCCTGTACACTGGAACCTGATTTGACTGACAAAATTTTGAGGTTTCTTCATCTAAAGCATACACCAGATAATTGGTTATACCAACTCTCTTAATGCTGGTGAACCAAATTTCCAACATCTCCTTCACTTTGGCATTTGCAAGGACAACTATAAGCTCGTTTTGAACTGCTATTTTCTCTAATATCTTTGCCAATCTTGGGTTCACAGATTCATCAGGAACAACAGTAGGGTTAGTTCTTAATCCCTTAACAGTACCAAAAGGCCCAGCTTTAGGCTGTTCAGCCAACGCAAGAGACTGCTTTTGAGCCCGATCACTCTCTTGCTTTGCTAGTTGAAACCTTTCAGTCAACTCCTGGACCTGTTTTTTCAGCTGAGCGTTTTTCTCTGATACTGCTGCAAACTCTGATTTTAACAGATCGACCTGATCTGATGATTCACATTGAGTTGAATTTGCCTGCCATAAGAAGACGTTATAAAAAAAAGAAGCATATCATGCATGCCATGCTCAACGACGCTCATGAGAAGGGCGTGCTCATCGCCCAAACTGCAGCATTTAGGAATGAGGCAAGAGGGAACTTTAAAAAAAAAATTATTTTTTATTTATTTGGGTTAAGTTATACTTAGTACACTCAAATATTTTTTTTAGTAGCATCCTAATATTAAATTGATGAATTTTTAGTAAGTCCAACATTGTGAAGTATTCTTTTACGAGTACTCAATATCCTAAATTCATTAATTTTTAAAATATTCAGCATCTTAAAATATTTTTCTAACAGTACTGACTAATTAAAAAAAATACTCTAAGTGCACTGAAAATTAATTAATTTACAATACAAAGTGTGAATATTCTATAACTTAATCTAAATAGATTAAAAAATAAAATTAATAATTTTTTTATTATTAAAAAAAGGAAAGATGGGTGTCTCATCCCCAAGCACTACGATTTGGGGATGTGTTCTACAATGACCTAAAGCTAGTAATATAAGTTCAACTTGCCAAAAATGGGAGGTTGATGTGTCAGGGTTGGCTGCACGCAAACAAAACTTTTCAACTCACAACGCTAAACCTATGACTTGGTGGTGGGCCAATCTACATTTTTGTAATTATTATAATTATATTATTATATTTTGTATCTTATCTAAAAAATAAAAAAAAATTCCTACATTATTTATTTGGTGTTTTTAATCAATTATTTGTAGGAAAAACAAAAATTTTATTATATTTTATTTATATTATGTGATAAAAAATATTTTAAAAAAATAATAGTTGACAAGTTGAGGAGCTAACCTACTAACCCACCATAATAGATTAGGATTAGCTAAAAACTAGCCAGAGACATGGGAATTGAAAGTCAACAGTTTCATATGTCATCCAAATGATCCAGAGGGCAAAAAAAACAAGGTCCAAAAATAAATTGATAAATAGAGAACGATCAAAGATAGTAGAACCTGAATGTTAGATCCCAGCAGACTGTTACTGCAAAAAGTGATTGCATTAGAAGGGAGGAAGACATTGGGAAACATAAAAGCGAAGACACATCCAGCCAAAAACCCAAGGGCTATATTGACAAGGACTCCTGCTTTGGGTGGGGAATGGCTATTGTTCCTCATCCTGGCGTCTGTGCTCTTCAACCTTAACCTTCAGATGCCTCTTATATGGTTTTGGGAAATGAATGGCATCGAATTTTGACGTTAAGCAGGACTGATCTTCAACCAAATGGACTGCCCATATTGACATTTCTACATCTTCTTCTGACTTGGGGAGCAGCTTTCATGCTCTTTACAGTGATGAGCATGAAATGTGCTCCCTAAGTAAGAAGATGTTAGGTAAAAATGCCAATAAAATACTCATGTTTATTTGAATTATTCACATTAGTTTTGGACGGTCCACATATAATTTGATTTTTTTTACATATTGTCATTAATTTTTATATTTTAATAGATACAGAATTTAAAATAAAAACAATTTTCTTACTAAAACTTTTTTAACAAATAATTTTATCATTGGAAAAAAAATTACAGATTAAAACTTTCAAATAAAAATATTCATGTCGGATTATAATTGATAATATGGTACCAGCAAACTCTAAACATGGACAAGGTTACAGCATATTACGCCCAATTATACTTGATAATACGTACAAGGATAAAAGTAAAATATTATTAAAATAAAATATTTTAAATACTTACCTGATGCTTTCATTCACAAGTCTGGATTAAACGAACCGGTCAATCTATCCAACCCACCCAGCCAGCCAGATTTCCCAAGCTAAATTAGGTTGGATTTTGACCCAAAAAATTAGGTTGGATTGAAACCGGATTGGTTGCTTCACCTCGTGTTCTTAAATAATCACATTTTTAAGGAAGTATTTGGATTAGTGTTTTAGAAGTAATTTTATAGAATACAATAAGTACATAAAATGAGTTTTTACCTTGCTTGTGTAAAAATATTTTTTTTTGCAAGATTTTTTAAGGGTTGAAGAAACAAATTTACTTATTATAATATTAAAAAAGAATAATAAGGATCATAATAAAATATTGGGTACAAATACCCGCAAACTTTTCAAAATAGAGTAAAAATATCAAATCCGTTAAATCAAACAAGCATCCATTACTTTTTTGTGTTAGTGGAGCCCACCTTTCCACAATGATTTCTCACCATAGTCAACTATCTCATCTTCCTTCTCTTTTTCTTTTCTTTCTCTTTTTAACCCTTGATTCTTCTTCTTCTTCTTTTAAATTTTTTTACCTTTTAAAAAATTATTTACTTAAAAAATATTTAAATAAAATAATAATTTTTATAATTAATTTTTTTAAAAAATTTAATGTGAAAGGTAATAAAAATACATTATTTTCTATTTACAAGTTTAAAATCTCAATTTTAAATAAAACTTAAGTGTTTTACATAATTCATTCACTATTTAAAATATGCAAACAAGAAAATCACTTGGTAATCCTATCAAAAAAAAAATTATAATATACTAAAAGGTTACGTTTACCGAAAGAATCTATTATTAACACCCACAAGTCATAAGATGGGAAGAGTTATTTTTTTAATAAAAAATTTATCATCACCAAATTTATAACATGGGTTACATTCATAAAATTTAAAATCCTAAAATGTTAATTTATAATATAAATAAAGGATTTTGTTTCATGGGAATGGATTTTTTTTTAATGACTTGTAAATGTCAAAGATAGAATTTTGGTAATTATAAATTCCGATAACGATAATTTTTTTCATAAAAAATCTATTCCCCTTAAAAAAAATCTATTTTCATCTTACGACTTGTAGATATTATTGATAGATACTCCCTCCGTTCCTTTTTATAAGATATAATTAACTAAATCACATTATTCAAAAAATTAGTTAAAATTAGTTAGGTGCAATAAATATATAAAGAGTGTAACATTTTTGCCAACAATACCCTCATTTATGTGAAAGAGAGATAATGTGTGGAGAGAGAACGAATGGGAATTAAATACAATTATATGAGTAATATGAATAATTAAATAGGAGTAAAATAGGAAATCAACACACAAAATTTGAGAAAACCTATAAGTGTCTCTTATAATAAGGAACATGATATACTTTGCAATTGTCTCTTATAATAAGGAACAGAGGGTTATTTTAAGTAGTGAATAAATTAAGTCAAAAAGACTAAATTTTTTATTTGAAGTTGATCGTTCAAACTTTATAAATAGAAAAGAATGTATTTTTATTTTTATTACCTTTCATATTAAATATTAAAAATTTAATTATAAAAATTATTATTTTATTCAAACATTTTTAAATGAGTAAAAAATTAAGAAGAAGAAGAAGAAACGAAGGGTAACATAGGGAAGAGAGAAGAGAAAAAGGGAGGATGAGAGGGTCGCAGTGAGGAGAGATCAGAAGTTGACAAATGGCAAAGTGGACCCATCACAGAAAAAGTAACGGATGTTTGTTAGATTTAATACCAAACTCTTCCTAAATTAGGCCTCCATATTAGGATTATTAAATACTCCACACACACGGAATACTCCAAGCACAATGCGTATATTGTAACGCACGGCTACAGAGCATTTCCCAGACACCTCAAAAAGAAGGGTTATCTTATCACCAAAAAAAAAAAAAATCATAATTTCCAATGGAGTTTTTTTTTTTTTTTTTTAAGTTGCTCTATCATTTGATGTTTTATTTATTTATTTATTTTCTTAAAAACTTGCAGCAAGAACTCAGAACTATAAAATACCGTAGACAATCTTATCTGCGAGAATTCTGCCCTAAAGAAAGAGCTAATGAGACTTTCCAAGGATTCCATAGAGCTCTCTGATTTGAATGAATCCATTGAGATGTGTCATTTAAACCGTAATTTAGCTGTCATTTACCATTTTCAAATAATTAAAGCAACATGCCAAACAGTCAAGGTTCACTTTTCGCTGCATCACTTTCTTTTTGTAAAACAAGTCCAATCTTCAACACGATTTGAAATTACGATTATCTCACTCTAGGAAGTCATTTGGACGTTTCATCTTTTTTCCCCCAAATGGAGGAGCCACAGATGAGGGACACATGCAGTGCACAGAAGCCAAACATCCTTCCTTGCCAACAACTACAGTGACATTCAAGTTTTAAGGAGTATCTGAGTGGAAACCAAATCATGATTTTAAAAGTAATTTTACAGTATACAAAACAACTCAATTTGCGTAAATTAAAAGTGCTTTTAGGGTAAACCAAAAGCAAATTACTTTCACAACTACAGGCAATCATATTCTTAAAAAATGTGATGCCAGGTTAAAGGACTTGGTTTCTTCATATATGACCAATGACGGGACTTTCTTTCAATTGTTTTACAAAATATGGAGCTTTCTGTATATCAACAGCTCATTATATCTCATTCGAATTTAGATCATCGGCCTTTTGCCTTTCAAAATTAATTTGAAGTTGGTGAAAGAAAAGAGCAAGAGAAATCAAGCGAAAGCTTCTAAAGAAAATCTTTCCTGACCGTAAAATGTCGCAGGGGTTTGTTTGATGTCATGCCAACAAATTGCAAATCATTCCCAATTTGAATAGGGTTGAAATAAAACAATAAAAGCTTTCTATAGCTAACAACAAACATTACAGAAAACGTGTGGAACCCCCGCCTAAAGAAAAGAAATAAAGAAGGAAAAAGCACAACCATCTTTGAAGGGGGCAACAGGCCTTACTAAATTGTCCATATATAATGAGATATTTCTAGGACATGTGTGTCTTATATGACCTACGGTAACAAGAAGCCAAACAAATACCTCGGCAGCAGAAGGTCACCAATCTGAGCCATCAGGGAAAGGTTGGAGAGCATCCTGCTTTCCATTCACGTAGTACTCAACAATTGCTTTCATTCGTGGGAGCTTATCTGGATGGTAGTTTACGTGAATAATTACCGGTTTAAGTTTTTTGAGGCTAGCATCCTTCCTCACGGTCTTAAACAGAACCTTGCTGTTCATGAAGAGGTACATATCCATTGTTCTTCTGGCAGCATGTAGCCCAATGTAGCCAGGATGCGAGGGATAAAAGAGTTCTTCATTGAAAACAGCCTGGTCCCAAGCCTTCTCCCGGGAAAGTCGGGTGGCCACACGATCCAGAAGTTCAATTGAAGGGATTGTGGGTCTGATATAGAAGAAACCAGAGTTGTAAACCCATATCCTCATAGTATGAGCATATCGAGCCCAACCCATTGCAGGTTCATCAAAGACATCATTATACCCATAAGCAGTCATATTGTTATGACCATCACTCATGGACTCTACGTCTGAATCCCGGATCAGATGATCAAAAGGGTTTTGCAAATACACAATGTCGACATCTGATAGAAGAACACTATATCCCAACTGCAGAAATTCTCTAAGAATGCGAAATTTAAGCCCAGAAACTGCGTGATTGCCTCCAATTCTTCCAATGGAATCAATACCTACATCTGGATCTCTCTTGTACACTGGAACTTGTTTTGACTCGCAAAATTTTGAAATTTCTTCATCTAAAGCAACCACCAGATAATTGGTTATACCAACTCTCTTGATGCTGGTGAACCAAACTTCCAGCATCTCCTTCACGTTGGCATTTGCAAGGGCAACTATAAGCTCCCTTCGAACTGCTACTTTCTCTAATATCTGTGCCAATCTTGGGTTCACAGATTCATCAGGAACAACAGTAGGGTTAGTTCTTAATCCCTTAACAGTACCAAAAGGCCCAGCTTTAGGCTGTTTACCCAAAGCAAGAAACTGCTTTTGAGCCTGATCACTCCCTTGCTTTGCCAGTTGAAGCCTCTCAGTCAACTCCCTGACCTGTTTTTTCAGCTGAGCGTTTTTCTCTGATACTGCCACAAACTTTGATTTCAACATGTTGACCTGATCTGATGATTCGCATTCAGCTGAATTTGCCTGCCAAAAGAAGACATTGTAAGAAAGAAGCATATTATCCTATGGCCCCTTCTCTGCCGCTTGGAAATAGAAATTATACAAAGTGCTATTTTAAGCCCCAGAAAACCATGTGGATTCACCTACACACAGACATTGCGCATATGAGCAAGCTATTTAACCGCTCAACTATTCATCATGTGTTAAAAGTTCAGCCCCATCCATTCACTAAATTAATCAAACTACCTACCAGTTTGGCACAAAGATCTGGAAACCAGACTGATGTGATCTCTAAGCAGAAAAATGGACCCAAAAAATACCAGTTTTCTTCAGGTCAAAATATCGAACGGTGGAACAGATCATATACCAATCACATTAGAATCCTAGCATGAAAGTGGATCCCAAGATGGAAGTAGGCAATTAATCAACACTTCTGAAGATAGAACCGGCAAGTCAAAATGCAACGTCACAACAAGTCAATAATATACCAAAAACAACTAGTCGAAACATATGAATCGAAAGTCAACGGCTTCATTTGTTATCCAAATGATCCCAGTGCATTGGTAATACTGCTAATTCAATGAATTCTCTATCCAAACAAGATTCAGAGGGGGAAAAAGTGAAAAAAAAATAGATACAGAAAGAGCCAGAACGATCAAATATAGAACCTGAATCTTGGATCCCACGAGATTGTTATTGCGGCGAGGGATTGCGTTAGAACCGAAGAACCCACTGGGAAACATAAAAGCGCAGACACATCCAACGAAAACCCCGATGGCTACAGCGACAAGGACCCTCGATTTGTGTAGAGAATGGGTATTGTTCCTCATCAAGGGACCTTCTCTGCGGCCAATCATGGCGTCTCTCCTCTTCCACCTCAACCTTCAGATGATGTGGTGGTACCCTCCGACTCTTCTATAGGGCTTTGGGAGGGGCGAAGAAAGGACGAACCAAGATTGAAATGAATGGCATTGAATTTTGACGTTGGAGAGGACTGATCTTGAACAAGCGTGTTCCTCAGAGCTTTCGTACACACAAAAAGAGGAGTCAGGCTTCACGCCGATCGAAGATCTGAGGAGGAAGGCGCGCTTGACCGAGCTCAGCTTCAACAAAAGGGACTGCCGATCTTAACACTGCGAGCTCTCTGTTTTTTTTTTTTTGGGTTGTTTCCAACGACACTGCTGGCTGCATCTCTCCTAAACCGGTTAAGACGTATCAACACCCCCAAATATTTTATCAGGTACATTCAGTGGCTTAAAGTAATTTATGGTGCAATTTTACCCTCAAAGTAATTAAAATGGTGCATCGGTATCCCATGCTAACAGATCTGTTACTTTGACCTTGACCGTTAATTGATGAGTCAGCACAAGTTTGACCAAAATAATCTAACGTGGCATGTCTAATAAGTAGGTGATGTGGAATTTTTTCGGGGTTAAGGTGCATCCAGCACCCCCAAGTATTTTTCCAGGTGCACCCAGTGACTTAAAGTAATTTATGGTGCAATTTTGCTCTCAAAGTAATTAAAATGGTGCACCGGTATCCTATGCTAACAGATCTGTTACTTTGACTGTGAAATTGATGAGTCAGCACAAGTTTGATCAAAATAATCTGACCTGACATGTCTAATAAGCAGTTGACATGGGTTTTCTTGTTAATTCCATTTTTTTTGTCTAAATATTACTCCTCTGGTCCTATTTATAAGGCACTTCCAGCATGTTTTACACAGAACAAGAAAAACCTTAAATTTCATTAACTCTCATTTAAATTTTAATAACTTTTCAACTTTATTTCTACTTAATATACATTATACCTCATATAAACAAAGTCAATACAATAATAAATGAGAGGTAAATTTGTACATTCGTACAAAAAATTTCTCTCAGTGCCTTATAAATAGGACCAAAAAATATATTCTCTCTTTACACTATAAATAGGACCAGAGGAGTATCTTTGAAAAAATTTCTTACTCTGAAAAAAATTCCAAGAGCCGAAGAGAGTATTTACTGAACAGAGAAAACAAAGCAGTGGCAGACGAAAAAAATTTCACATCACCTGCTTATTAGACATGCCAGGTCAGATTATTTTGGTCAAACTTGTGCTGACTCATCAATTTCACAGTCAAAGTAACAGATCTGTTAGCATAGGATACCAGTGCACCATTTTAATTACTTTGAGGGAAAAATTGCACCATAAATTACTTTAGGTCACTGGGTGCACCTGGAAAAATATTTAGAGGTGCTGGATGCACCTTAACCCCGAAAAAATTTCACATCACCTGCTTATTAGACATGCCACGTCAGATTATTTGGTCAAACTTATGCTGACTCATCAATTAAATCAAACTCTACATCCGGTTTTAAAACGTAATTTGATTTTTATTTTGATTTTAAATATAAAATTTTAATATATTTTATCTCTTATATTTATATATATATATATTTTTTAAAATAGTCTTCCTAATAATAATAGTTTTAACCAATAAACTTGATCAGTAAAAATATTTTAGAAAAAACAACATTTATTTATTATAAATAACTATTTTAACTTATTTTTTTAATTTTCTCAAATTAGTTAACAAGTTCTTATAATTAAGATATGAGATAGTAATATATTAGTTCTGATTTTTAATATAAAAACTAATTGACTATTTAATATAAGAATTAGTTTAGTAATTTAAATAAATTAAAAAAATTTATTGAGTTAGTTAGTTATAATAATTAGGTGATATCTTTCTTAAAATACCCTTATTAACTATATGCTTCAGAGGTGTGGGTCTTATATTTAAGACCGGAGGAGTATTAGCTAAAATTACTATTTGATTAAACCTTTAACTTGTGTAATTATTACAAGAATTGATTTTAAAAAATAAATAAACATGAGAAATAAAATGAATTGGAACCTTATATTTAAAACCGAATTGAAAATGAAACTAATATTTATATTAAGAATAGGAGCTTGTATTAACTAATATTAATATAAATTTACTCGTTATTCACGTTACAATTGACAATGCGGTACCAGCAGACTTTAACATGGAAAAGGTTAGATTTTTATGCCCAATTATATTTGATAATACTTATAAGGCTAAAAGTAAAATATATTAAAATAAAATGGCAAAGAATTGTTAAAATAAAATATTTTAGATACTTACCTGATTGTTTCATTCACAATTTTGCATTATAATCATGTAGCCTAGCAAGTATTCATGTCCTTGTGAACGGCTATATATTTTCCATCCCAATGGTTAGATTTAAAGAATCTCCACTATTGCACATTTAAATTAACATGGAAAATTGGTTTTATGGTTTTGCAAGATAAACATGTTAAAAAAAATTATTTTATAAAGAATAAAATTACTTTCTTTTTTAAGTTCGATATGTTACAAACAGTGTATTGAAGACTGGGTTTAAGGGTTAATGATCTAAAATCAATCATGATTAAAATAATATTACTTAATTAAAATAAATAAAATATTTATATATGACCGTTAAAAAAGTCATATTTAAATAAAAAAATATTAATTCCCTAGTAAATAGATAGTTACTAAGGCAGAAATAAGCAAACTAAAATATAAAACAGATATTAAGGCACAAAAGTAAATAGATTTTAAAAGTAATATTTAAATAAAAAATTAATTCTCCAGTAAATAGATAGTTACTAAGGCAGAAATAAAGCAAACGCAAATATAAAACAGAGTTCAATTCTTAAAATAATCAAACTCAACAATACATTATCACACCTATAGAAAAGGTATTATCTTTTTTAAAAATAAAAAATAAAAGAACATCATTTTGGGCTTAGAAGGCACAGAGAGAGAGAGAGAGAACAACCCGGTCAATTCAACCAACCCACAGGGCCAGCCAGATTTCTAAACCTAAATTAGGCAGGACTGGAACGGGATTGATTACTTCGCCGGACTGGACCAATAATGTCAATCACACCAGCAGATCTGTCTTCATGTGGTTACAAGATTCCAAGTTGGCGCATTACTTAATGGTCTGGAAAATACTTGTGTTCCTAATAATAACCTGTTGAAGTCAGGCTTCCGCATCAAGATTATTAAATACTCCACCCACACGGAAAATAGATCTTCATGCTTATTAATTGCGTATATTTAGTGCACAGAGCATTTCTCAGGCATGTAAAAAAGAAGGATTATCTTATCACAACAAAAAAATATAAAGAATATGTAATCATGCATCAGATGCATGTTCCTACACATGGAAGGGAAAATAAGAATGCAAGTGGGACAAAGAAGTGGTCATGGAGCACTGTTATAATAACAATATGTCATCCACATAAAACTCGCTTCAGCTCTTGTCTATAGCCACCACCAAGTCACTAACTCCAACATGTGATCACCCATAATTGAATGTATGAGTTAACATAAAATATGCCGATGGCCATGTATCAATAAGAACAGGGGAAGTATCCGCCAAGAATGTTCTACAGGATGCAAGATGATATTAGCTTTAAGATATACCCTTCAAGATGTCAATCCCCCATGCCCAGGGGAATGGAAATCAAGAGACTGTTAAGTATGACAGGTTACCGAGTTCAGAAGTAAGATTGAAATCTCAGAACAGCATAGAAAACTGCAGAAGAGATTCTTTTTTCTTTGTTTTTGGTACATGATCTCTAACTCACCTGAATCAAATCTTGCTCTTTGGGCTTTCAATCTCGCAGTTTGCTTTTGCGCCAACTGGCTTACAAATTCTGGATTGCTGTAGTATATTATGATCTCTAACCTTACGTGAAAGTTCTTTGGACCCAAAATGTGGACAAGGCAAATACTCGCTATGCCTTGAAGTTAAACAGTTTAGATTAAGAAGAGGCGACAAGGAATGAACTCCAGTTAACATGTCACTAAGGTTTTGGATTATGTGATCCTTGGCTCTATCCTGTTCTGTTGTGGTTTCAGGAACAGAACATCCAATCATATTCCCAGTGGTCCAACAATAACATTGGCAACCAGTATCACCTGTTTTCTTCCAACATTTGTCTCTGCATACCTCGGGCATCGAATTCTGACGACGTGATCGCCACAAAACAGACTTCTCCTTTAATGTGCCAAAGAATCACATTCAATGGCACTGGCTAATTGACGCTTTATGTCCTCAAAAGAATTCCCCTGAATCTTCATAAAGCTGTTCCAGTTCTGCGGATGAAAAATACATCATATCTTTCAAACAGACCAAAGCAGAATATATTTCATCTGATGTTGAATGAGAACTATCGCCTGAAGTAAATACGTGAATGCCATTTTCCACGTACATCCAACTACACCCAGCAAGTTTCCTTGCCTCTTTTCCCCTCATTTTGTTCCTTATTTTTCCCATCTCATCCCAATTCCCCTCCGAAGCATATACATTAGCCAATTGCACATAACGAGACCCATTATCTGCCTCCACTTTCAATAGTTTCTCCGCTGCTTCTTTAGCAAGCTCTATATTACCATTTAAACGACAAGCGTGAAAAAATGCTCCCCAGATATTGACGTCCATTTGTACAGGAATCTTTCTCATGAATTCTATTGCCTTCTCTAGTTTATTAGCCCTTCCATACATATCAACCATACACGCATAATGTTCAGCACCTGGCAAAATGTTGTGATCTACTTCCATGGAACAAAAAATCTGCTCTCCTAGATTGACTAGTCCACGATGTACACAGGCTGATAGAAGTGCAACAAAGGTCACCGCGTCTGGCTTGATATGTTTCTTCAACATCTCCTGAAAAAGCTTAAACGCTTCATTCACAAGTCCATGGTGAGCAAAACCAGCTATCATAATGTTATAAAAGACTGTATCTCTATCACTACCAGCAACTAGATGGAAAATTTTCTCAGCATATTCTATATTCCCGCATTTTGAATACATATCAACTAAAGCACTAGGTAATTTTTCATTCATTTCAATTCCCATTCTCAAGACATGAGCATGAATCTGCTTTCCCAAAGTAAGCGTGGCTTCTATAGCACAAGCACCAAGCACACTGATAATGACCAACCCGTCAGGAACTAATGCTTCATTGGTCATGTACTCTCTAAAAAGTTTGAAGACTACGTCACATCGCTTTGCTTTGACATAACCAGAAATTAGAGCCGTCCAGACGACGGAGTTTTTTTCTGTTAGTGAATCAAAAAGTCTTTGGGATTCTCTCATGTTGCCTTGAGATGAATAGCCTGAAATAAATGAAGCAACTGCAAAGAGGTTACTAGTCTTGGTTCCTGCATTAACGGATTCTGCATATTTGAGATTCCCGCACTTGCAGTAGAGATCAACAATGGCATTGCTAATAAATTGATTAGAAAATGAGGTGTTTTTCAACACCCAAGCATGGACAGACTTCCCAAGTGCTAAGCATTGTAGGCCAGAGCAAGCACCCAAAACACTCACTAAAGTGCGTTCATCCCAGCTAACGCCATCTCGAACCATTTGAACAAACAAGGCAAGTGATTTCTCGAAATTACTATTCTGGGCATACCCGGCAATCAATGTATTCCAGGATATAATGTCGTTCAATTCGGGACTTTCCCAAAATATATTCAAAGCCATGCCCATCTTTCCTTCCCTGAAACAAGCAGCAAGCATTGCATTCTTTGAAATCAAATCCACCTCCCCATTGCAACCACTGAAGACGTTACAAGCTTCACCAAATAACCCACATTTCGAGTACATGTCAATAAGAGAACTCACTGCATATGCACTTCCATCATTTGCAGTTTTCACCATGTATGAATGTATTTGCCTTCCAAAAAGAGCAACACGAAGCTTTGTAGCCAAGTTAATCATTGTCGTCAGAGTGATCTCATCAATTCCAGTTGTCTCATGTATGGATTGCATTGTAGTAAACAAATTAAGCGCCTCAGTTTCATATCCATCAGCACTAACATAACCAGATAACATGGAGTTATAAGAAACCGAATCTTTATGAGGGGCAGAATCAAAAAGAGCTCGTGCCTGAGCCAGGTTCCGAGCTTTGATATGAGCCGATATGACGGTATTCCAAGAGAATACATTTCGCTGAGGCATTTCATCAAACAACTTCTGGGCAACATGCGGGAGTCCATGATTAGCGTAAAGACGAACGACTTCATTCAAAGCAAAAATGTTTGAGGTAGAAGCAGCTTTTATAACCTGAGCATGGTGGAGCATAACATCCCTCAGAGATTTCATTCAGCTGTCCACCAATATGAACCCATGCACACAGCACGTGGTCCCAACTCGCAATGCCAAATTCCTCGCTTAGATTCTGGCTTTATAGCTCCTTTTGTTTTCGGCCCATTGGCAATTTCACTGAAAAATTGGCCCCACTCCTGAATTTCAGCCCAAAAATTGAGCCCAAATCAACACAGACTTGCTTGGCAAAAATAGAGTTCTAAACCGACCTGTGACCCCAGTTAAAGTAGGATTAAGGGACCGTTTGTGTAAGTTTTTTACATTAAAAAAATCACTTTTATGAAATTTCACTGTGTTTACTTAAACTTTTGAAGATAATCAAAATTAAAAAAAGTATTTATAATTTTAATAAGCTTCTCTGGTTAATGTCTGTAAATAATCTAGAAGAGCAAGAATATCACAAAGATATGGAGACATGCTGATATATTATAAAATTTGAAAATAATTAAATAAAATAAAGGAGGTGGGCCTCACTCACCTGGACAAGCTTAGCGGGTTAGGCTGATTGCTTTACCGGCCCAAAATATTTAAATTGGATTCCAAATTAGTTGAAATGACATGATATGGCCCATATATGGAGGTGGCAGAAGAAAAGGCCCATATATGGCACGCTAGCCCAAAAATAAATTCCAAGGAGGACAAATCAGTGGATGGGGGTTATCAATAATATAGACCAGTTGTAACCAAAAATATATATATATATAGACCAGTTCTAGATTCTGAAAAAAAATGTAAAAAATGAACTATATCCTTCATAATTTATAAATAACTGGCGAATTTTTTTATATTTTATATATAATTATCAGTTGAATTAGGCATAAGGAGCATAAGGAACAAATAGAAACTTCAAGAGGATAAGGGGATTCGTTTGTAATATGTTTATGAATAAATACAACTAACTTAACAGTTATTAATTGAATAAAGTTCGATTATTTGTTGATTTAAAACAGAGGTATATATTTGAGACAGGCACCCACTGGCACTACCCATCACTGTATTATTCAGTCATTATCATCAGACAGCCAACCAAAATAGCTCTTGGTCTCTCTGTAACTAAAATTTTGAAAATAGATAATTAATCGATAATTAATTGATGAATATTAAAAAAATAAGTTAAATTAATTATTTGTAACAAATTAATGTGTTGATTTTGCTAAAATTCCCTATTTGACCCTTGATGGGAACTTATTACCATATGCAATTAATAGAAATATTTTTTAAAAAAATTATAAATTTGATAAACACAATGGACTGAGATTTTATATATAGGATCAAAGTAAGCCCTCTTATCTAGTTTTTAGATTTAGGACCATAGGGAGTATCAACAAAGAACAATAATAAAACAATATTTGAATGATAAAATCATATAAAACAAAGGAAAAAATCACTGTGTGGTCTCAATAAAGAATGTAATCCAGTGCAAGAAATGACAAACAAGATTCATATTGTTCAATTAAGATTTTCTTTTTGTGATTATATTCTTTTTCTAAGATCTCATGATAATTTTTCATAACACCAATTATGACTGAGTTGAGTGGAAGGCATTCAATTCATCTCAAACCAGAAGAATTAAGAACTCTTAACATCAGAAATATCAAAAAAAAAAAAAAAAAGCATCCCGTGAGATAACATTGAATATGAAAAAGTAACATGAAAAAAAAATAATATTGAAAGTATGGGAAATATTTTGGGAATTGTGATGTTAGAAAAAGCAGGAGTTTATAGAGAGAGTAATGATATGGAAGTGGGGAAAAAAAGAATGGAATGATTGGTACCATATGAAATAATGAAAGGCGATACAATGAACAAAGAACCACAAAGTGGAAAGAGCAAATTCTGGAGGGTCGGCCGAAGCATGCTGTGATGGGACTCCCAAATCCATCCGATGTGGGCCTGTTCATTTGTCTGTTGACACATCGCATGTCACTGCAAAACAAACAGTACCATAAATTTAATGTTATTTCAATTAATTCCAATCCCTGAAATCGAAAGGCCTTCAATTTTTCATCTCGCTTTATCAAAAGTGTCTCATTCATTGATCCATATACACTCAAAAGACATATACATCCATCTGTATTATTGTCCATAGATCTGGTTCTTTATGTGACAGGTTTGCATATCCGCCATTTTTTGTCCCTCGATCACTTTCACTATCTCTTATATAGTGGAAAAGGAATGTTAGCTACGATCTGGGACACTGAACTACCCCCCTCATTTAAATACTAAGGTGTTTCAACGTGTTGGGACTTGGGATTAGACCCATAAAAATGACTCTCATGTTAGTTAAACATGATTAGATTCAGAATAGTAATTCATCAAATGAGAAGACGAGATAGATTTAGTGCCCTAGGATGAGTAGAAGTAAATCGAGTAACGTGATGATTAATGCAAGTCCAACAATGTGATGGCCATGAATTTGAATATTATGTATCTAAATTGCAAAGTTTGGATTATTATTCTGAATTTAAACTTTCGGATTGCTTATGCTCCAATTATATCAAACATATATGTTATTCATACATAGTTCAGTTGAATCTAAAATATTAAACAAAAGGCTCTCTAGGATATTGAAGCTTATCACGAGAGCTTATGTGATACTATAATATTTCATAGTTGAGCTGCAAATCTCCGCTTAATTTATTTTAAAGCTTGGTAGGCTATTAACAGGACCACATGTAATTTAAACTGTTAGGCCCCAAAAAAAAAAAGTTCCAGAAAGGGAGAGTTATAAGTTGAGCCGGTAACCAGAGGAAAATATATGTGAAAAGCTCAACCTTACATCTTAACCAGAAACTTAATCACAGCTCATGAGTCTTTTCACTTATATAAATCTTATTTAACTCATCTTCATTCAATGTGGGACACCTTCGTCAAATTAAATGGACTCATATTTGACATCTCGATACAAATTATGAATTATTATTATTAATTAACAAGATATTGACTGGCCTTTTCAGTTTTGGGGTGTCTGGATTTGCTTAAAAGTGCTTTTCAAAAGTACTTTTTCGTAAATCGAGACAAATTCTTCTGTATATTTATTTCGTATACCATAAAATTACTTTTGAAATCATAGGTTTGGTTTCCATCCAAACACCCTTTTATTAATTAGTAGACAGAGCTGAACCTGTGATATCTGCCTTTATCGATCATGTGTGGTGTGAATTCAACAAGTATGTATAATTGATGAATCTATGATGGTGAAGAAATAGGTAGGAGAGGAACTACACACAAACTCAAACACCAAAAGGCGATACCGTGATGATATCAGATGAACAGAGCCCTTTTCCATAAGGCTGCATCATATATAATATATGTAATAATGGTCCACCCAACCAAACGAAAGGCCTTCTTCACCACTCTCAGTGCTTGTACGTTACGTGCCACATGCCCTAACCCTAATGGAACTCAAACCAGCACATGAGATTCTTACAATCTCCGATTCTTTCTGTACTAAGATAGCGCCAAATACACAAGGCAGATGTCTCTGCATGAAGAAATAAAGCTATAAGAATGTGAAGTAGGTTGAATCCAAAGTGTTTCCTCTCTCCCACATTTAGAGGGCCTCATGTTTGATTGATATGTATGTGCTTTTTTGGTCCCCTCCCATGAAAGGTCTCGGAGAATCCCAAGTGTTCGATTCTCATTCAAAAGAGTAGCAAACCAAGATTATAATTCTGAACTAATTATATTGCCATGTTTGTCCTTGACAAAAGTCGGACGATCTTACTCAGTTTGTGACGATGTGATTATCATCTATGCTACGAAACTTTAATTTTACTTTTGTTTCATGTGGTGTGATTTGTGCTAAAAGGCATAATTACCTCAAATCTCTATACCTTTGTAACAAATAGTTTCGTCATTGTACGTCTTGTTTATTATGTTAAATAATTCCAACTTTGATCGATGATTTTTTCCGACTGGTTTCGGTGGTTTTGTCGTGGTTTGGTTGTTTTTAATGACAACACAATAGATATGTGGCTTGACAAAATTTAAGGAGAAAATAAACTTACATGAGTGATTTCATCAAAGAAAAAACTTGTGAATTTCTTGTGGTTGTTGTTTCACGCTGCGCTTGTACAATATATTTTTTTTGGCCAGGCCCTCGTACAATATTAATGACAAAGTATATATATACTGAGCCCTTTTTGTCGAATTAATAGTAAATAACTAATTTTATCCAAGTTAAGATTTTGAGTTCTTTTTTTTAGCTTAAAAAGAAGCACTGGAAAATTTTTCTAGATTTTGTTTCTTAAACTATTTTGCAGCGTATGACTCTAAAAAGAAATCAATAATATAATTGATCGAACGAACTAATATAAGTAACTAGTTCGTGGTGGAACCAAAATGGTTAAATGTTTAAGCCACAAATCACGCAATTGAACTCAAAATAGTTACGTTGAACTTAAAATACAAACACAAGTAGCAATTATTATTATTATTATTATTATTATTATTATTATTATTATTATTATTATGGATAATGATTCTGTAGGAAAAATTTAAAAAATAACAAATTATGGAGTCAAAATTTCAAAATGTCAATTAAAGGCTGTAGTCCTTTATTAACATTATAAAATAATTGAGAAATTTTGTTTACATGCGATTCCTGGAAAGACGTGTATGTTATAAATCCGGAGAGCTAAATTGGAAATGAGGAGAACCTTTATTAGAATTATTTCAATTAAGCAATAACTTTTTTAATATTAATTCACCAAACACCTCTAACTTGTATTCTATCTGTGTTCGTTTTCCAATTTAACTTCTCAATTTCTTAAGCCAAAGAATAAATTGGATTTCAAAAATGCCTCATTTAAAACATTTCTAATTGAGACTTGCTAGATTTCTAACTTAGCTTTCGAATAACGACACTTTTGTCAGCTTGTTTTTCTGAAGATGTCAATAAGAAGAAGGTTTAGAGTCTCTGATTAACATTTTCATAAAGTGTAATTTATCCTTATTAACATTATATTTTTAAGCTCACTTAATTAATAATTGGTCCTATCATAGAGTGATGAATTGCTGGTGATGTGTCTTTTACAACGCTTTTTTCATATACGATAAACAAATATAACTTTTTACGATGCTTTTCGATCCAAAATATATTTAAAGAAGACAAATAAATGTCCTTTTTCTTGATTAATAAAAGGATCAAAATCTTAGTTTTCTATCCGAGAGATCAAAACTATTAAGAAGCACCGTATTTACTTGTTCAAAAATCAGAGAGAAAATAAACGGCCCCATGCATCTAAGCTAAACTGCTTTGTTTTTTCTGTTCCCCCCCCCCCCCAATTATGCCTTTTTTTAAGGGAAAAAGATTCAACCTATTGTATGTGCAGGAGACTAACCCCATTTTTTTGTGGTAAGTGATAACTTAGGCGTCGGTTATAGTATTTATAAAGGATTCTGACTTGAAACCTTATATTTAAAAAAGCCTTAAATGATATGTTTAGTGTCATTTGAGTTATAAAACCTTGACAAACTAACCCCTTATTTGAATAGAATGAAAATATAGGAGAAAAAACAACTTTCTTTTCATTTAGATGAGGAGGGAAAGGAAACTTAAGGAGGAAAAAACAGAGAGATAAGACCCACCACATTTTAACGAACGATCCATAAAACTCCATGAATTCAAACTCATCATATTGTTGGTTTTGGGTGGTGGGGTATAAGCAATTATTAAAATAGAAGACTGGGTGTTGCTTAACAAGTAATAAATAATATTATTTATTATCGATGCAACATATATATCTAAATTCAAAAGTTTATTAAAAAAAACCTCTAAATTCAAAAGCACGTGACATATCGACTCCTAACATAATCTACATATTAGTTGGGTTTGCGCCTGACTATTCCCCACAATGCAAATTGCCCCAATCTTATCACATAATAATGCGTTGAAAGGACGCTTTATTGTTAGGATTTGAGGAGCAGCCTCTAATTTATTTTGGTCAGATATTATATATATCCTAAATTTTAATTTTCACGACAACACTTGATCTTTGCCGTCTCTCTCTCTATATATAACTATATATATATATATATATTAAATGCACCAGCTACGATCGCAAATTAAACAAGTTGGGATAAACACTTATATATGAGACCAGTCGATCATTTGCTGATTCTGCTAATTGATTGAATATTTTGATTTGAGTTAATAATTTGCTCTTTTAATAATTGGTGTTCACACACGGACTCAATAAAAAGTTTTGACAAGTTGTATCCTTTACACGTTATTAACTATTTGATCCATTTATTAAAATCTGGTTATATACTAAGAGAGTCCCATGTACAAGGGATGAAATTTAAAAGTGAGTCATACTATTTGTTGTTTAAAGCTAGCATGTCTAATTAGAGTTTTTATATTGCTCTCTTCCCGATTCTAAATATATATAGAAGCTAGATAATTGATAGACGGAGATTAATAATATTAATTAAGTTAATTATTTGTGTATGCATATACATGAGTTTTCAAAAATATATATTAGTTTTGTTAAAATATCTTGTTAATTATTTATGTTAAAAACTACCCACATTAATAAAAATCTCTTTTTAATAAAATGCAATAATACAACTGGCTTAATTATGAAGAGAATTATAATTTGAAATATAAAATGAATTGAAATCATACATTAATTAGAATTAAGCCTCTCGAGTAAATCATAAACTGGGATTAAACGGACTGTGTGTTATATATAATACTACCTTCTCTCTGTGATATAAAACCTAATCAGGTAATTTAAGAAGATTAAAAAAGTTATTGAATTACTTTAAAATATTTATACTTATTATTTTTCTCCAAACTAATTTGATTTATTTATAAAGTGATATATAATTTAATGACAGACATAAGTATTCTAGAAAGATAATGTAATATATATTATAATCAAATAATTTACTAACTTTTTTTTTAAATTAGTTAATTGAATCTTATATTAAGTAATAAAAATGATATTATGGAAGAAATAGAGGTATGAGAATGTGCATGTAAGCCTACCGCAATGATATTGAAGTATGTGGGGAAGTGGCCAATAATGGGAAAGACGACTAAGTAGAATTTAAAGGCGAAGTTATCACTTTTTGTGGGGTTCATAGCATGTGAAAAGGAGATAGTGGGGCTTCAGTACTATCCTAAAAGACTACTGTTTAGAATTAGATATTTTTCCCCAACTCACAATAATGCCTACATATACCTTCCTCTATGTATATATGTATCTTTGTGCTTTCATATGAATTACTAGGGGACCAAAAGGGTAGGTATTATTTTCTTACTAATTTTGATTCATTTACCAAATTGTTCCTAATTAAAACACATATATTCCCTTATTATGCTTCATTAATGCCGTTGCGTCGTCTCTTACCTGGATGCCAACATCATTTCATAATCCTATTGTTCACATCGGATTGATGTCAACTTGAGTCATCCACCACCACCCATATATATAACCAATGAATTAACTGAAGCAACTTAACTGTTGTTAATTAATTAATTAACTGAATTGATGGCAATGTTTTCTTCAAAATATAATTAATGGAGATCTCTTCGAGTGTTGTACTAATTTGCTCACACAGAACTTTAACCCTTTGTTTGGATAAAAATCAGTTTGAAATGTTGGTTTTAACTAGTAATTTTTCAGATACTGCGTGTGAATTGGATTAGATGTGATGTTTGTGAGTTAAGGCGGTGTTTGAACTAGTAGTTTTTAAAAAAATAATTTTACAAAATCCGAGAGATCATGAATATAGAAAAAGTTTTATCTCATTTTATGTAAAAATATTTGTTTTAAGTAGTTTTAATAGTTTTAAAAAATGCAGTCACCACCCTGAAATATTTTTCGTCAGACCGAGGCGTCACGAGGGGAACAACTAGCCATTTAACAACGTTGATAATATTAATATAATCCATCCCACATGCATGGACGTCTCCACCTCCAACTTCAATACAGCCTTAGTGGACTGTCTCATTTTCATTTATCTCTCTCAATTATTTTGTGCCTGCATTAATTAATACTCCTCTTGTCTTAAATATATACAAGACCTATTTTGTAATGTAATTTACACTACAAAATGGGTCTTATATTTAGGAAAGGAGAAAATATTACTGTATATCACTGCTGGTTTTTAATATAAAAACTAAATAATTAATTTAAATATATTAAAAAAAATAGTTAAGTTAGTTATAAGTGACGAATATGTAATGATTTTTCTAATCTACTTGTTTTAATTATGTGTATATTGAAGAATACCTTTCTGTTGAAAATTATTTACAATTAATTAATACGTATGTTTTAAGAGAAAAATCTAATCCCCTGTAGCAAATCTAATCCGAACTCTAATCCCGTGAATCAAATCTAATCCCAACTAGTTCTATGTATCAATATCTGCCGTCTATGCCAACAAGCGCACATCACTAAACTTTGGATTCAGTGAGTAAAGATGATTTCTTGAAGATTTCTAGAAAACATCAAATGAAAACATTAATACTATCTCCCATTGTTAATATAAAATCTATTTAATTAATCTGAGTGAATTAAAAAAATTAGTTCTATTATTTATTCATAAAAAATGTGTTAGTTTTTTTAAAATATTCTTTTAACTCATTTATATTGAAACTACTAATTGATGAAAACTTTTTTAACATGTGAAATTAAAAAGAATATTGGACAACAATAAGAGAAAAAATAGATTAAAATCTTATATTTAATATCTAACTTAGCTCCTAACTGATTCTCATATTAGGAAGCCATAGTAATGTGTTATAAATAAATTTTGTTCTGTATGCGTAGAAAGGTCAACACAGGCCTATATATAATAGTCTAAATTTCAGGAATTTCATAGGTGATTCTCACTTTAGGATCAATAATATTATATTGTTGCTCCGATTCCCCCATCCTTTTCATTTGGCCACAACATTAATTTTATATTAATATTGCTTCCAACCAGACAGCAGTAAAGAGTGTGGCCTAAGCACTCCCATTATCGCTTCACTTTATTTGTTTATGCACAAATTATATAGATTTATCATTGTTTGTGAAATATCAAACACACACACACTCTTTATTGGTTTAATAGTTTGGTTTTTGACAGGATTATTTATTTCAAATTATGCTCATACCAATGGAGCCAAGACCGTATTTTTTTTAAAAGAAGAAGAAAAGGGAGACCATTTAATTAAAGAATGGTTTTACGATCGAGATCCGTGATCCGTGCATGGACAATATTTACACAAATTTACTAAATTATACAGACTATGTATAATTTATCTTTATTAGTCCCAAATAAAAATTGATTAAAAAAGAAATTGGCGGTGTTGAAATATTGAATAGTGCGCTAATTTGGTGGTTGTATATCTGGTTAAAGTTGAAACTTGAAAGCGGACGACGAAGATGTTTAATTAAGATTGGAGAATGGCTCTTTATGATCGACGATGAATATAATAGCAGTACTATATCATTTAGTGGGTTTATTCTCAATAGCTGGCGCGCTTTAATTTCTACATGTAGCTGTTCCTTTTTATTTTTAAATTTATTACACGTATTTGTTTTTCTTGTATATAATTAATTAAATAAGTGTTTCTTTGAGCATCAACTTGTTTCTATCAACCCAATTTCACAAGTCGCAAAGTTGATTGAATGTGTCAAGTATCTTACATAAAATTAACGTTATTTATGACTAATAAAGTGTTGTAGGTTCATTTCCACTTCCATGCACTGATATACCCCCCCAAACTCTTCTTTCCTTCTTCCAAGCAGATTATATCTAGCATTACTGATTAATTCAAATTTTTCAAATCAGTTTAGGCCCCACTTTAAAGGGGGTAAAACTCTCCCAACTTAATTTTTTTTATCCACGAAAATCAACCTAAAAAAAAAATTTTTAGTGACAGTACTGAGTACTTTGTTATGAGTCCCACGTTAGGAAACTTTACAATAGGTGTTATGAGGTTTATGAATTCAAAAAACTCTTCCTCCTAACAGAGTAATCTTTTGGGATTAAACTCTTTTTTTTGTGCTTGTATTCATCACATACTCTCTCTTGCTACTCAATCCAACTTTTTTTTGGTAATATTTCTCAAAATTTTCCCTCACAACAAGAGATATAATTATCAATTTATAACTCATAACAAATAAATAAAACAGTAATAAAAGCACTATTCACATAACAGGCTATAAGGCATCTCTAGATGATATGTTGACAACAGAAAATCCTACCAACTCTAAACACAAGTTAGCGAAAATTTAAGATTTGTTAATTTATCAATAGTATGTGTATACTAAAACAATATAAATGGTTTGACAAATAGATTGAAGTTTTCGGAAAAACATTTGTGTTCATGTACTTGTTTTTTTGATCGAATATAACTGGACTGTCCCTTCTTGAAAACAACATTAGGATTAATAAATCAAGATCGATATTGCATTGTAAGTTCGTCACAAAACAAAGTTCTGGCGAAGAATTTTCAGCCATAAATGAAATAATTTAAATTAATTAATATGTGTAAATACTTGATTATATTTTTACCAGAGATCGATGGGTAAGGGAATAATGTGTTCAGCTGAATTTTTAAAAAAAATATTATGCCAATATTAAGAAACGTATGACAAATAAAACTATTGCTGAATATCACTGGAGAAAACATATAATCGATCGAACTTCATAAATCAAATGAATATTTTCATGCGAGTAATAATTTCAAAGTTGTCGATTAACTTGTGATCACTGATCAATCATCCAAAACGTTATTACATATGTGTGGTTCATCTTGATTGGTATGTACGATTATAGAACTTAATTAAATCCATAAGCAAATAATGAGACATTGTACGTTGTTCTAAAATAAATAAATAAAAGTTTGAATTCATAATCACTCTCAAGAATCAAGATGATGTATATAATTAGACGGCACAAGACGTGTTTAATTTCTGACCAGACACGTTCCACGGTTCTCGACTCATTAAACCAACACATAATTTAGCCTGGAGGATGATATTGTGAGAGTTGAAAATATGGGTCAGTTACGTACTTATATATATATATATATATATATATGGGGTGTTATTTCACTAATTATTCTTTCGCATATGTAATTGACTCGGGAGATGAAATATATATACAAGTAATGTCGTCTTGATCCTAAGTTTGAATTAAGTAATGGAATCTCAAATCAAATAATGACCAAGGAAAATGTGAACATCGTTGTTCAACGTCTGATGTGATTCTAATTTTATCCGTTTTTTTTTCTCTTGTTATATGCATTGTTTGTTGAATTTGATGAAAAAAATAAAAAATTAACAAGACAAAAATAATGAAAGAAAAAGACAAAAATGGGCAAGCTAAATTAAATGTATTGAGTCAGAATATATAGCAGTTAGTTACGAGTCACGGCTCTGTACAACGTAACTTTCTTAAATTTTTAAGGAAAATTTATGAGCAGAGGTTATTATTGTAATAATGTTTGTTTATTAGAATTATGTATATCTTCAAATTCTCCTTAAATCCATTCATGGCTAGAGTGACTTTTGTTCTTTTGGATTGGATAAGGGTCCCAATAATCGTTTTTCTTTCACATCTCACATTCAATACTCGTGTGTCGTGTCTCTTTCGCAAAACAACAACAGTAAAATTTTCCCAGTTCTCTTAAAAATATTCAAGCAAGAATTATAATTAAATTCTAAACAAGAGAAATAATTACTAAAAATTCTAATAACAATTTGAGTAGTTTGTAATGATAAGTTTTACACTAAAAAATAATAACATTTAAAAAAAATTTGTAATTTTTTTTTTTTAGGATCTCGTTATAATTCTCCCAATATTCAATAACTACCTAGGAAGCAATAGTAGAGAGTGGGAAAAAACAGAAAAAGAAAAAGACAGAAAGGGGTCCCACGCTGGGACTGCAACACGCTTGAAAATGCCTATTCATTGATTACGTGGCTGAGACAAGCCCACAAATTTTGACCCAAATCGGCCTTCCATTTACTTATCTAGCCCATGCAATTTGCAATATTACCACTTCACTCCCTCTCCCTTGTCACTGCTCTTGCGCTTAATTGTAGTCAGTGTCGCCATTTCTGTTCCTGCGTATATACTTCTATAACGATTACCTTCAAAAGTAGATTTAAACCTAAAAGCAGCACTGCTGGTCCAAAAAAAAAAAACCTAAAAGCAGCCCCCCAAAAAAAAATTTGTTAGCTATTTGGATTAATAGCATGCCTTGTGCACAATTTATGACTATAAAACCTAGTTAATTCATTTAGAAAGATTAACAAAGTTACTAAATTATTTTAAAGTATTTATATTTATCGTTTTTCTCTCAACTAATTTATCTCAATTATAAATTGGTATATAGTCCAATAATATACAGAAGTATTTTAAAAAGATTATATAATATATGCTATAATTAAATAATTTAATAAATTTTTTGATCTATTAAAATTAGTTAACAACTAAATCTTATATTTAGAGAGGCAGTTTTAAACTTAATGTGGTGGTTTTGTTCAGACGTTTCACGCCAAAGAGGGAACGCAATTGATAACATTTGCATGACCTGGTGGCGCACTATCCTCGTATCGTCGCCACTAAGTTGTCCCATTTTATCCTTAAAACTGATAACTTATGCTTATTTATCATCAAGTCCCCAGAGACCATCAGAAAATATATAAACCAGTTAATTAAAAGGATAAAAAAAAGTATCCAACTGTGAAAAGGAACTTGTATGTGTTGAAGCTCATCAAAAGAATGTCATATTCAGGAATATCGAGCCGTTACAGAATTTTGTTTAATTTAGGCAGGTTAGGAAGGAGCTCTCAAAGGGGTCCGGTTCCGCAGTAGTACCAATTGGGAAGGCTGGACGGTCCACAACAAACCGGCCATATCCGCATAATTTAAAGCTGGCGTTAAATTAAAACGTGACAGTACTTTTCTTCATTTTGCCATTTGGGACCCCCACGCTTCTCCCAATTTGCATTTTCTGTTACGCGTCTCTGCCTATAAAACGAATAACCACTCACTTTATTCAACCAACAGTGAATCCCCGACGCGTTTTATCCATCTCCTTTATATGCTCCCACATCATGTTTTCAATTATTATTTATTATTGCCAAAAAAAATAATTGATTATTTCATGCCCAAAAAAATGATTTTTGGAGCTCATAATTCAGCTATGATATATATGGAGTACCCTTTCATATTATTGCTCTGGTAATGACAAATTTTGAGGTAGTTTTATTTTTTTTAAAAAAATTAGTTTTGCCTATTACATGTCCGCATTTTAATTTCAAACCCTCACTCCGCTTACAAAAAAATTCATAACATTATCAAATTCACTATGCAATTTGATTTGATCATCGAAACATCGTTGACGAGTTCATTAGTTAGTCTCAGTCCTACCAAAATCTGCCATGCCACTTGAATATAAAGGTTAATGAATGCTTTATGCATACGATACACTATTTTTTTTTAAGGTAACTCCATAACATCAAACTCGAGAATTGAGTAGAGGATGATTTTTTTTTTTTTACCTCTCCAGTCCTAATTATAAGACTTTATTTTTAATCTACAAACGAGGTCTTATAATTAGGATAGGAGGTAGTATATAATTAACTTAACTATGGATGTAATAAATCATAATATTTGACCATGTGAAGAAAAAATAATTTAAAACTACTTAAATTAAAAGGTTATAGTTTTATCTGAAAAATTAAACATTCAATATTTCTTGTAGGCAGGAAAAAAAATTCAATATTTCTTAATATAAGAAATTATATGTCAATATGTTATTAATTAACTATGCATTTATTCTTTTTTATGCGAATGTTAAGGATATAGCTGGGGTCAAGTGGCGCTGTATGGTGGAAGGTAAGATAAGGAGAAAAAACTCTATATAAGCACTCGCCCCCTCAAGCTCTCACTCACACCATTCCATACAAACACCCTCCTTCACCACTTATTCTTATGGTCCCCAACTCTTCAACTTCTACTCTTGCTTAGCTTTCTGATCTTCTTCCTCCTCCCTCCCTCCCTCTGTTTCTTTCTCTGTCACGTTGCTTGAGCAATCTTATTAGCTCATCAACATGGCAGCTGAATTTGACACTGCCCAGAAAAGTAGAACTACCATAGCAGATTTTGATCCTCAAAAGAAACCTACCAGGAACAAGTATGCCTTCGCCTGTGCTATTTTGGCCTCCATGACTTCCATCTTGCTTGGTTACGGTCTGTCTCTTTCTTTTTACTTTCTATATTTCTCTTTCTTTTTCCTTTCTTTCTCTTATTGACCAGCTTTCTTGTCCAGTCTTTATCATAGTTATATATTATTTGATGTTCATTTATTACAATTACGACAGATATTGGAGTGATGAGCGGAGCTATTATTTACATTAAGAGAGACCTAAAAATCACGGACGTTCAAGTGGAAATCCTGGTGGGGATCATCAACCTGTACTCCCTCATAGGATCATGCCTCGCCGGAAGAACCTCCGACTGGATTGGCCGCCGTTACACCATCGTCCTCGCCGGATCTATCTTCTTCATCGGTGCCCTTCTCATGGGCTTCTCCATGAACTACGCCTTCCTCATGTTCGGCCGTTTCATCGCCGGCATTGGCATCGGCTACGCCCTCATGATCGCCCCCGTCTACACTGCCGAAGTCTCCCCAGCTTCCTCTCGTGGCTTCCTTACTTCCTTCCCTGAGGTCCCCCACCATAACTTCCTCTCTTTTTTACCTTTTAATTAAACAACGTCAATATACACCATTCAAGTACAACACCAGAATCTGAATCAGTGCCATTTTCGTCATGCTCTCTATATTTCAGGTTTTCATCAACGCTGGGATTTTGTTTGGATACATTTCTAACTACGCATTCTCGAAGCTATCGCTTCGGCTAGGATGGCGGCTCATGCTGGGAATCGGCGCCATTCCTTCCGTGTTGCTCGCACTGGGAGTGTTAGCCATGCCGGAGTCGCCTCGATGGCTAGTGATGAGGGGTCGGCTTGGCGAGGCACGTCGAGTCCTTGAGAGAACTTCAGATTCAGTGGAAGAGGCTCAGCTAAGGCTAGCCGACATCAAGGAAGCGGCGGGGATCCCCGAGAGTTGCAACGACGACGTCGTTCACGTGAACAGGCAAAACAAAGCCGGGGGAGGGGTATGGAAAGAGATGTTTATTTATCCTACACCCGCGGTCCGTCACATTGTTATCGCTGCCCTCGGCATACACTTCTTTCAACAAGCGTCTGGCATAGACGCCGTCGTTTTATACAGCCCCACAATCTTCCGAAAGGCCGGGATCAAATCGGATACCGAAGAGCTTCTGGCTACGGTAGCCGTTGGATTTACCAAGACGGTTTCCATATTGGTCGCCACGTTCTTGTTGGATCGGGTCGGGCGCCGCCCGTTGTTATTGAGCAGTGTTGCGGGTATGGTGCTCTCACTCGTTACTCTCGGGGCGTGCCTCACGGTCATTGATCATTCGGACACCAGAGTAATGTGGGCCATTGGATTAAGCATAGCCATGGTGATATCGTATGTGGCAACGTTCTCGATCGGAGCTGGTCCAATCACGTGGGTTTATAGCTCGGAGATCTTTCCGCTGAGGCTACGCGCTCAGGGTGCGTCCATGGGAGTCGTTGTTAATAGAGTGACAAGTGGCGTAATCTCAATGACTTTTCTCTCCTTATCCAACGGCATAACCATTGGTGGAGCCTTCTTATTGTTCGGAGGTATTGCGTTCGCTGGATGGATCTTCTTCTATACCTTGCTCCCGGAAACGCAGGGCAAAACCCTTGAAGAGATGGAAGGGTCTTTCGGTAAATTCAGCGCAAGGTCCACCGTGGCCAAAGGACCTAACGGTGGCAAAGATGGTAACGGCCACATCCAATTACAAAACAATAATCTCAATTAGACGTACGAAGGCGTGAAGTGTTTATTAAACTTACTAGAGATGCAATATTGCATTTTAGTACGTCTTCCCTCTTAATTTAGAGTAGATTTCCTATGTAGTAATAAATTCTGTAATGGGAAAACTCAAATATTTTCCTATTAATAATTTAAAAAGAAATATATAACTCAGCTCAAACTCCCTCCCATACATGAAATCGTGTGCTTCATTAAAATTAAAATTAACTCAAAATATGTACAAGAGAATATATAATATTTTTGTAATAGAATGCTCAAATATTTTCCTATTAGTAATTAAAAAAGAAATATATAATTCAGCTCAAACTCCCTCCAATACATGAAATCGTGTGCTTAATCAAAATTAAAATTAACTCAAAATATATATGTAAGAGAATATAATATTTTTATTATACGCACACTAGATAACTCTGGATATTTTGAATAAAAAGAAAAGATCACCCCTCTGTGGCCAATTATTGACGAAGATGAAATAGGTGATGGCTATTATATTGCTTTCCTTGGTTGTAATTTTTCCTTCACCCTCTTTATTATGACAAGAAATAATGTGTGGCTAAAAAGGAAATGGCCCACGCACGCATGGCCAAAATTAATTTGATTTTCCAGCAAGCAGGTTAAATGAAAATTGACCTTACATTCATCTTTCTCTTTCTTTAACATCAATTATTGTCTTTGCCTTCTTTAATATTCCATTATTCCCCTGAAAATCATACACAGTGCTGTGTAATGTGAGAACACAAGCCATGGCTAAAAATAATCCAACCCTGTCAAACTTTTATAAATAGTCAAGTTAATAACCCAAAGAAAAAAAAAGACAGGTAATAATTACAACTATTTGTCATTCGTATTCCAGCACGACAAAGTTTCTTCTATCGTTTATGTTTGTCCAACGGGAAAAAAAACATTATCTTATAAATCCAAAAGCATTTTTCGTGGACGTAAAACAATCCGATCAACTAGAACTTGAGGGAGAGCTTTCAAAATTATTATTATTCAACAAAATATATTGCTTTGATATTATTAATTATCAGTAGCATAAAAATTCTCAAATTAAAGATTAATGAGACCAGGACGATAAACATATGACCATTCAGCAGGACCGTAGCTGGCACATCTATACAATTTGAATCATCGTTGATTGTTATGAATTCTTCTTCTTCTCCCCCCCCCTCTCAAGTTTTTCCCCATGGAAATTTGCAGGACACTGATTTGATTTGTTGAAACACGAATCTCGCTGTGTGTCTGATGTATAGATGTTTATAGTAGCCTTCTAACATATTGTTGGCCAAATAAAAAAATTAATTAAACAGTGTTGTGTCATCTACGCACGTTTTGGACAATTAGTTAAATAGTAAAATTATATTATTAAAACAATAGTTTTGATTCAATATAATTCAAAATTAATTACATAGCCAGTATGGCATGATTTTTAAAGTGCGACTCACCAACTCACTTAGCATTATAGAACTTGTCTTCACCTTATGATGCTTTCAGACCATCAGAACGAGGCCATCCACGACTATTCTGAGACTGAAAAATAAGAGTTGCATAAGCTTTTAACGTAA
Source organism: Neltuma alba (assembly GCF_004799145.2). Lineage (NCBI taxonomy): Eukaryota > Viridiplantae > Streptophyta > Magnoliopsida > Fabales > Fabaceae > Neltuma > Neltuma alba. The sequence goes on from NW_021632924.1 coordinate 59,040, forward strand.
GGGATTAACTAGGAAAATTAAAATAGAATTGGATTTGATATCAAGTTTGCTTTGCATTTGGGAATGTTTTGGGAATAACTCTGTGAGTCTATATATATATATCGTCCATGCTTTTGTATTATATGCTATATATGTTCTTAGTTTGAATGCATAACTCACAAAATTAAATTTCTGCCTCGAGCGGTTTTAATTAAACTAATGTTCTTTATTCTCAGATTTTCTTTCCATCATTTCCAGGTGGGCGAATTGTATGTAATCCACGAGGAGAATTCTCTGCAGTTCATCATATGTGTGAGTATTATTTACACAAAATTTAAATACTCTCTCGATTCGTAATATAAAATCTAATTAACTAATTTTAGTAGATCAAGAATATTAATTTGATTAGTTGATAACTTAATATGATATATTTTCTAAAACTATCCTAAATATTTTCCTTAATTTTCTTTTTTCTACTCCCACTTGATTGTTATATATTAAGAAAATATCAATATGATTAATTTGAAAAATATTGATAAACATGTGAAATACTCCTCTGGTCCTATTTATAAGACACTTCTAACATGTTTCACACAAATTAAGAAAAAACTTAAACTTCATTAACTCTCATTTAAAATCCAATGACTTTACAAATTTATCCATATTTAATATACATTATAACTTATATAAACCAAGTCAATATAACAATAAATGAAGGGTAAAATTATACATCCATGAACAAAATTTCTCTCGGTGCCCTATAAATAGAACCAAAAAAATACATTCTCTCTCTGCCCTATAAATAGGACTAGAGGAGTATATCTTATATATAGAACTAATATTAATTTTTTAATTAGATGGAGCGAAGGAGTATTAACAAATCTTTTTTAAAACAAAAAACAAAAAGAAAAGCAAAAAGTTAATGCCAGAGTGAGCCACTGGGGCGAAGAGAGAGGAACAAACTGAACGCAAAACTGTGTGAATATGGATGGGTTTTCAATGAGAGAAGCCCAAACACCTTTCATTTCAGGGGAGAGAGCCGACACGTCAAACTTGTGGACCAAATCGAATAAAAGGGGATCCAAATTCAAAATGCGTGATTTGTGTCTTGTTAGTATATTTTCGCTTTCATGTAACGCTTGTTCCTTTTTTTTTTTTTCCTTTCACACATATAACACATATAATTTTACTATAAGCTATATTAATATTTTTTTATTTCTTTGGCTAGAATATAAATCTTCTCATTTAACTTTATATAAAATTTCGGTTTGATATCTTAATTTTAAAAAGTATAATTTTAGTCTTTTAGTCTTAAAATCATTAACCTTAAATGACAAGTTTTTTTATAACAAATATAATTGCTTTGAAAATTAAACTTAACATGTTAGTATTTAAAATTTTTTTTATCAATATTTAAGATCTCAATATTAATATTTTTATTAACGGTTTTTGGGTTAAAAAAATAAAAATATATTTTTTTAAAGTTAAAAAACGCAATTAAAATCTTGTATAAAGTTAAAAAACTAAAAATATATTTTAACCGATGTTTTTCTAGACTTGCTGGTGTTACTGTATTAGTGGCATCTAAAGGTGGAAATAGGGCAAGATGATATTTTCATAATTATGATTTAAGACCTATATAGTTCCTAAAGTTTTCTCATAAATTCAGTAGTTCAACAATCCATTAAATTACTACCCACATGTATTGTCTTTCTCAAGTAAATCTTATCATGTGTGTTCATATGAAGCAGGTAAAAGACAGTGTCTTGGAAGTCAGAGAAGTGAGTGATAATTAAAGAGCTAAAATTCAAGAGTGGTGACGCGAACATTAAACATGCGTGGAAGCAAAAACCCCCGTGGCGGAAAAGTCTTCCAATATTGGTTCTGCGTTGTTCTGTTTTCATGGTGCGAAAGAAAGGGCTAGTCAATGTTACAATCTTAGACATGATAGGTGCAGTTTGTTTTGTATATGGTAGCGTAAACATGAGACTATTGAAATGAATTGATTAGTTAATTGCATTTAATTTTCAAAGATTTTTATTCAACGAATCTTTCAACATCCTTACATCACTCAACATTATATTGCCTTTTTACTACTAGCTCTGGTATTTAATATAATAATTATTTACGTTATATATTTGATCCTAAATTTTTTTTTTTTTTATTAGATCGTGGCTGAAGAAGTTTGGGATAGGTTTTTTAACAGTAAGCAGTCATAATTTGTTGGCTATATACGTGTATCAAAAAAAAAAATTTGTTGGCTATATACTGCACATGAACTACTCCCTCCCGGCTAAATACAAGAGATAATAAAGTATTTTGTTTTAGTCTTTTTGTTAATAAAAAGGTCAATTTTATAAAATAAAAAGAGACATACAACTAATTCCAGCGTTGAAGAAGTTGGGGGATGAGGAACTAATAAAACATCAGTTTTGTAAAAAGAGTAACTAAAAAAAGATTGAAACAACATGTTGATATCCTTTTTCAATATATCATTGAGATCAAAGTGGCTGAGTAGACCATTGAGCAAATTCTTCTTTTAAGAGACGACATTAATGTTATTCAAAGATGCCAAAAAAAAAGCCGGTGCAACTTTAGTAATCTAACGCAACATAAGGCTTAGGTGGGAGATGCCAAAAAAAAAAAACGAAGAAAAAGAAAATCAAAAGATTGTCATTTTACCGGCTTGAAGGTTTAAGTTTCGTCATAACCAAGGAAAATAATAGCAACACAAGAGGTATGCCTTTGAATTTTAACCTTTTTTAAGAAGATCGTCCAATCCTATGCAAAGTTAAGAAAGTTGCGAATATCGCAACAGGGCAAAGTGGAAGTTGGAGTTAGATTTGAAATATTAGTAATGCATAAAAAGCTCTGTCAGCTAAAAACTCCCGTGAGGTAGTTAAAAGAGCCTCGAAAATCTTGAATGATTTTTTCTCTTGATTACCGATGAAACCTATGTGAAGTGCAATATTCCGTTTAGTTCAGCTGAGATTTAGTAACACAATAACTCCCTCAGCATTATCATGTTGCCCTCAGAAAAAAGATGATGCAACTTTCTAGAAAGCCAAATAGAGAAATCTTAACTGGAAATATCTGGAGACCAAAGAAATAAAACACCAAACCAGATGGCTTGCATGTATAGACAAGAGCAGAAAAGATGGTATATTGTTTCATCAGCTTTGCAACTCAATACACAGCTAGTTTGAACATTTAAATGATGTTTTCTCAAAACCGCTCCAAAAGGTATGGCAGAATGTTGTAAAATTTAAATAAAAAGGAGTTGTTTATAAGGTAACTGAAGTTTTCATAGAAATTCCCCAAGTTTCAAAGGAATAACCCTTCTGGCTGTAACGCCTTACGAAGACAAAGCATAGTGCTATAAGATTTTAATATATTTTGTCTGTATAAATTTATAATTTCTTTTAAAATTATATATTTTTATTGGTTGTGTATATACATTAAAAAAATGTTTTCAACAATGGAAATAATCTTAACGGAAAATCACTTTGCAGGTATCTATATATTCTTCCTCACTTTTTACTTGGACACATGTATTTTTTTTTAATTAAGTGCTTTAATTATGTTTTGCATGAACAGGACAAAGTTACCGGGGCCAATAATACTAAGCGCTAAGAGAACAAAATTAAAATATTTAATTAAGAGTAAAAAAGGGATATTACCTAGTTAAAAATTAAAGGGATAATTAATCTCCAGGTCCTTATAGTTTCATCTGATTTTTAATTGGGTCCTTATAAAATTTTTTCTTTTTATCAGATCCTTTTACTTTCGTGTGTTTTTAATTAGGTCCTTCTATTTTTTTTTCTTTTTATCAGGTCCTTATAGTTTCACTTATTTTTTAATTAGGTGCTTTGTAGTTTTTGAAAAATTATTTATTAACTTTATTCTTTAAAATTAATTTCATTTTAAATTAATAATTATATAATTGGACAAACTAATTAATATAATCATTTAGTAATTAATTAATAATCAGAATAATAATTATACTTAAGTATAAATTATTTATAATCATATTTTAATTTTAGAAAAATTTATTATTATAATTTGAATTTTATAATTATAAAAATTCGAATTGAAAATAAATAATATATTTGTTTAACTAAAAATTTAAAAGAATATTAACATAAGATTGTTACAATAATTTATTATTTTTAAAATGTTATTATTTGTAAAATAAAGAATAAAAACTACAAGGACCTAATTAAAAACAAAGTAAAACAATAAGGACCTGATAAAAAAAAAATTATAAGGACTTGATTAAAAATATATGAAAGTATAAGGACCTGATAAAAAGAAAAAAAATTATAGGGACTTGATTAAAAACCAGTTGAAACTATAAGGACTTATATATTAATTATCCCAAAATTAAAAAACATATAGTTACAGGCAACATGGTTTTTTTCTAATTTTAATGTAAATAATTGAAGAGATATCATAGGATAATCAGCACAAATTTAATTCAAATAACTAAACGGACTTGTTTTTTTAATATTTATAAATAATTATTTAACTCCTATATTAGAGGCCAACACGAGTAATATTTTATTATGTTTTTACAAATATATAAGGTTCGACTTTGATATCACTGTTAAAAAAAAAAAAAAAAAAACCAAACTTCGTTTCAGAAGTTACTTATGTTACTGCCCCCGTGCACCTTCTTGTCCGATCGGATCGGTCCTTATCATTTTCTATGTTATAACTTATAACTGTATAACTACAATATTTTATTTCATAATATCATGGTATTTAATTTATTACCAAAAAAGAAAAATCAAACTTGTTGAACAAAGTGATTCTAACTGCGACATAAACAGTGTTTTGATAAGGAAAAAATTTCAAAAATATGGTGGTCATACTGTTGACTTGTGATCCCTCATCAGTCAAATGTTCACATGTTTGTTTCATATTGATTGGTATGACTACACATAAGACCAGCAAATAATGATAAGACATCCATTATTTACCACTTCCAGTCCTTAATATAAGATCCCGTTTGACTTTTTGTTTGGTCATAATTATAAGAACCCAATCCTTTTTTCTTTCATATTTATGCATTTTTTTCCAAGATAGTCCTTCTAATAATGATAGTTCTAGCCAATATACTTAATTAGCAAAGATATTTTAGGAATGACAACACTTATTTATTACAAATAACTAACTTAACATGCTTCCTTAATCTCCTCAAATAAGTCAATTGGGTCTTATAATTAGGACCGGAGGTAGTAATTTGTTCTAAATACCTGTAACTTTGCATAACTGCATCCATGATCGCTATCAATTACAATATAATGAGACAAATTAAGGCATATCACTGACCAGATACATTCTCCGGTTCATGATTAATTAAGCCAACAGACACATAATTAAGCCAAGAAGATGATGCTACGAGTGTTGAAAATTAGGATCATCCTTGTCAAGCTGTACGTACACTGTTTCATTATTTGATTGAATATAATTAATGAATAAAGAAAAAATTGATTGGTTCTTGTAAATTTGTGATTTGATTTTACTAATATTTCTTTTGCAATACTTGACCCTGGTGATGAAATTAATTAGATGCAAACGATTCTAAGAGTAATCAAATAATGGATAGTTATTTAATATTACTTTGATTCTTAATATAAGACTTAGATAAATAATTTATAAATATTAAAAAAATTAGTCCAGTTAGTTATTTGCAAGAAATAGCTACTATCTTAAAAAAAAAAACACTTATTAATCATGTACATTTGAAATAAGAATCCTTTAATATATGTAATTATTATAAGACAATTTAAGAAAAATAAATAAATATAAAAATGAAGCAAATTACAAGGATCAAATTAAATTTTTAATTAATTCTTATGCTCAAGATGCGGTAGTATTTCAATTAATAACCACGAGAAGAGATCATCTGTCGTTAGTCTTACGTATAGTCGTATAGTGACATGAAATATGGGATGTTGAATATTCTTAGCCTTCGAAGGCTAGTCCAACGTAGTTTTATTCAAATAAGAAGCCTTGCAATTTAAGCTCAGATCACTTAATTTGTTCCAAGTTTCGTGGCTCAGTACTTTTTTTCAAAGGAAAAATTGTCACAATATCTTGATCTTTTTTTATTTATTTAAAAAGACCACATTTGTTTCACCCTTTTCTCACATGTATTTTCAGTATTTGTGTATTTTTTACGATTTAAAAAACTCATAAATCATCAAAAACACTAATTACCTTATACTACCCCCAGTATTTAATACTACCTCTGGTCCTAATTATAAGACCCAGTTGACTAATTTGAGGAGATTAAGGAAGTAAGTTAAGTTAGTTATTTGTAACAAATAAGTGTTGTCATTCCTAAAATATCCTTGCTAATTAAGTGTGTTAGTTAGAACTATCATTATTAAAAGGACTATCTTGAGAAAAAATGCATAAATATGAGATACAAAATGGATTGGGGTCTTATAATTAGGATCAAACTAAAAGTCAAACGGGGTCTTATATTAAGGATCGGAGGTAGTATAACAGTTAGTTGATTAATTTGAACAGGTTAAAAAAAATCAAATTAATTATTTATAATAAATAGGTGATATCTTTTCTAAAATATTTTTACTAATCAAATTTATTATTTAAAACTATCATTTGATGAAATATTTAACATTTGTAATTACGATAAGGATTATTTTAAAAAATAAATAAATATGAAAAAATATATTAAAATTTTATATTTATAATCAAATTAAAAATTAAACAGCGCTTATATTATGGATTGGAGTTAGTATTGAATTATAATACTATTGAAAATTTTCTCACTTCAGTCAAAATGTCAAACCCGAGTGTGTAATGTGGATTATAAATAATATCATCCCTTGGCTCAGGGAATCAGCTTTTTGGGTCAACAAATCTTTCTTTTACGTGTTCTCAAATCATTAGCGATAGGAAATGCATATCTTATTTATTAGATTTTTAACGCCTCCAACTAAAGCAAAGGCACTGCAAATGTATCATCCTCTAGACAAAAATATGAATGCATGAAGAAAATAACAATAATATAGTAACAAATTGCAGAAAATTTTAAGTTCAAAAGAAATTTCACTACCTATAAATTATGAATGTCATAACTACTTTTTTTTTTAATATTTCAGAAGATGTGTAGATTTCTGTTAGAGTCTAATAAAAAACATCAATGAATTATTCACAGTATAAATCCAAGCAAGATTGTTTCTTTGCCATCTTAACTCTTAAGCAAGATCAATGTAAGTACTTTTTTTTTTTTTGACAAAGAACAGAAAAGAAATGGAAAAAACAGCTGGAGGACAATAATTGAAGAAAGAAGTGAGAGGCTAAGAGGGATTATTTATGTCTTTTGGGCCTAACAAACAAAGTAAAATAACAACAAAGATCCCCCAACGCAAAACTTTTGGGGGACAAAAATAATAAAGTGGGCCCACTAATTGATGACTTGGGAGTCAGGAGCCCCTCGTTTTTGACTCCCAAAAATTTATGTTGACTTGCTCGACTCAAAATAAATGCTGACAAAAATTAGTGATACCTCCTTTTTTTTTTTTGACTTGCTGACTCACAAAATTTATAGTCGCGTCTACTTTTAGCCTCATTTATTTTTCAGAAAGTAAAATTTAATTGATTTAGATTTTGACAATTCATCGTGAACAGGGCAAATATCCACCATTCAAATAACATTTCCGCAGTCGCCAACAAAAAGTAGCATAACCCATATTTTTGTCATATACTCCTCCGGTCCTAAATATAAAACTCTTATATTTAGGCTCGGGGAAGTACTACAAGTGAAGTTGTCATTTACTGAATGAAAGCAAATTTTTTTAACAACATTTATCCCCCACATGATTACTTTTGTAATCCCCCCTTTCCCACCTAAGAACTCCCCCAAGACATATATTTTCCACCTTTTTTTTAATTTAGACCAACCATATGAATTCTCATTACAAAAACCAAAATTATTTCCGGATGCCTGTATTTATATATATATATATATATATTTCCAAATGTTTGTTTCTATAAGGATTCATGAATTACCACGAGTGCTTTTTTTTTGGGGGGGGGGGGTTTAAAAATTCATGTTATCCATGAAACTGATAATTTGTGGTTACTTATGAAGTCCAACTAAGGCGTGCGACCAGAAATGCTACGCCAAAGAAACTGCACTAAAAGCAAATTACGTGTCCAATGATGAGAAGGAAGTCGGACTTTTCCAGTTCAAATCATATATAATATATCTTTCATATATTGTCGTGTTCAGGAATTAATTAATTGTGCGTTTTAAATCAGAACACGTTAATTAGCACTTCAGGGGGAAAATATAAGTGTTTGACTCTCGATTAAGCCCCATTTGTAAGTCTGGAAAGTGATCCATTTTGGAGTAATTAGATTTTACTTCTAAATTGTGCTATACCCCAAAAAAAAAAAATCAATTTCTATGTTATTCATGGTAAAATAAAAATAAATATATGATTGTCAATATGAAAAGGAATTCTCTTGTAATCCAAAACAAACTTTTATTGCTATTTATCTGTATTTATTATTAGAAAGGAATAGGCCAGTTATTTCCGAGTTTCAAAAAAAGAAAAAAGAAAAGGATGATAGAAAAGTTCAGAATCATAACTAATGTTTAAGCTCATCATGTCAAAAATAATTTTGAAAAAGTGGGATTTGGATAACACATACCGTCAAGGCGCAAAAGTTTCCAGGAAAGACGAGCACAATGTAGAGAGTCATAAGTACAATTATTATTTAAAATATTAAATTTTAATCAGAGTCTGGTAAATCGTAAAAGATAACAGAAAATAAAAAATAAAATTTAGAATAATTCTAAATAAATAAGATACGACACTTTGTAATAGATAATATTTACATCAAATTTTTTATATCAATCATGTCAAGTTTTTTAATCACATGACCATCTGTCATGTTTTTAAAATATTAGCATTTGTATTTAATTAAAAATCTTCATGAAATAAAAAAGAGCACATGAACATATATGATTGAAGAACTTGACATAATAAATATAATCAATTTTACATAAGTTTTCTCATTTTTAATAATTTAAAGTATATTTATTTAAAGATAATATAAATGTTTAGAATTTAAAATAAAGATATACTCCTCATGTTCTTAATATAAGATCTATTTAATTAATTTGGTTAGATTAAGGAAGTTAGATAAGTTAGTTAATTATAAGAAATATGACATATTTTTTTTAAAACACCATAATCATCTTTTTTAATATCCTCTCTTCCTCCTTTACTTGATTATAGTTGAGAAAATATCTATAAGAGTAATTTAAAAAAACTTGATAAATATAATAAATAAATCCTATATTTAAAATTAAAATTAAATCAATAATTAGTTTTTATATTAAACATAACATGACTATAACACAGCTTCTCATCACATGGGTAACATTTGCCACTGACACATGGATGCTCCAAGGCGTGGAGTCCCACTTATCTATATAAGACCCCGCGGTCCTCGACGTTCTTCTCACCACTTCCTCTATAAATTCTCAGTCTCCCAGCCACTGATACATGAACTGATTAAGATAAGATGGCACCAGTTGAGCTGCCAGCAGCCCAGAAAATGACAAGTTTAGCGGATTTTGATCCTCCCAAGAAGCACAAAAGGAACAAGTTTGCTCTCGCTTGTGCTGCTTTGGCCTCCATGACTTCCATCTTGCTTGGCTATGGTCAGTTACTGTACCAAATCTCTAGTTATTTGCAGAAACACCTACAAGTTTTTAATTGTTTCAATGAATCAATCTGACCACAGTTCTCTGAAATTTCAGATATTGGTGTCATGAGCGGAGCTATTCTCTACATAAAGAAAGACCTACACATCTCGGACGAGAAAGAGGAAATCCTCATGGGGATAATCAACCTCTACTCTCTCATAGGCTCCTACCTCGCCGGAAGAACCTCCGACTGGATCGGCCGTCGTTACACCATCATCCTCGCCGCTGCAATCTTCTTCGTCGGTGCTCTTCTCATGGGCTTCTCCCCGAACTACGCCTTCCTCATGTTCGGCCGTTTCGTTGCCGGCATAGGCATCGGCTACGCCCTCATGATCGCCCCCGTCTACACCGCCGAACTCTCCCCCACCTCCTATCGTGGCTTCCTCACTTCCTTCCCGGAGGTAACCCCCCTCGGCCTCTCCTTTCTCCTCACACCGGCGCACATACAGCAAAGTAGTGAATTAACGCCATTTGTGCTTTCAGGTTTTCATCAACACCGGGCTTCTGTTTGGATATATCTCCAACTTTGCATTCTCCAAGCTGCCACTTTGGCTAGGCTGGCGGCTCATGCTCGGAGTCGGCGTCGTTCCTTCGATCTTGATCGCACTAGGAGTGTTAGCCATGCCGGAGTCGCCTCGATGGCTGGTGATGAAGGGTCGGCTCGGCGAAGCACGCCGAGTCCTTGAGCGAACTGCGGATTCTGAAGAAGAGGCTCGGCTGAGGCTAGCCGACATCAAGTCAGCGGCTGGGATCCCCGAGAGCTGCAACGACGACGTCGTTCAGGTCAGCAAGCAGAGCACACGCAAAGGCGTGTGGAAGGAGATGTTCATTACGGCTACACCCGCCGTTCGACACATCGTCCTCGCCGTCGTCGGCATACACTTCTTTCAACAAGCCATTGGCTTAGACTCCGTCGTTTTGTACAGCCCCACAATCTTTGAGAAGGCTGGCATCACATCCGATAGCCAAAAGCTTCTCGGAACCGTAGCCGTGGGATTCACCAAGACGATCTTCATCTTGGTGGCCACGTTCTTGTTGGACCGGGTCGGGCGACGGCCGTTGTTGCTCAGTAGTTTTGGCGGTATCATCCTCTCACTTTTTACTCTCGGCACGTGCCTCACGGTCATCCAGCACTCGGATACCAAAGTGAAGTGGGCCGTTGGATTGAGTATCGCCACAGTGTTATCCTCCGTGGGGACGTTCTCGATCGGGGCCGGCCCGATCGCGTGGGTGTATAGCACGGAGATCCTTCCGTTGAGGCTACGCGCTCAGGGTGCGGCTATGGGAGTCGTGGTGAATAGAACGATGAGTGGCGTGATCTCAATGACCTTTTTGTCCTTATCGAAGGCCATGACAATTGGTGGGGCCTTCTTTCTGTATGGATCCATTGCGGTCATTGGATGGATCTTCTTCTATACTTTCTTCCCGGAAACACAGGGCAAAACCCTCGAGGAAATGGAGGGGTCTTTCGGTAAATTCAGGGCAAAGCCAAGAAACGTGCCTAGAGCACCGAACTCCGACAAAGATCGGGACAAACCCATCCAATTACAAAACATGGATCGAGTTTAAGCGCTTTTTTTTTTGTCTGTCAAATGTAAGTTTTTTTTTCTCTGTTTAATATGATTACGAGATATGATAAGCCTTGTGTGGCTGAAAAGAAAGTGGTCCGATCGAGTGGCTAAAATTTGATAATCATACATGGGGGTGTGTAATGGGCATTAAAACCATGCCTTAAAAATAATTAAAAGTCATCTAATTACGTTTATCAATCACGTTAATAACGAAAAGGGTTAAAGCAGATCACTCCAATTATTTGCCATTTATATTTTGGATTATTATACAGATTCTGCAGTCGCAAATAATTATCGTTAATGTTATACATATACTAAGGAAACGGAAACCACAACGCAACCATTGGGACAAAGACGTCCCAGCAGTTAAGATTATATAAGTTGTCTCCATTAGTCTTCAAGCATTATTTGTTTTTTTTTTTTGGGGAATTTTTTTCAACGGAAAAAAAAAGACAAGATGCTGTTTTCCCTTTATTGACAAATAGGAAATATTATTAAAAACTTAATAGTTTATCCTGATTCGATTGTAGTAATTCAAATTTATTATGCCAAACATGAATAAAAAAAAAGTTTACCTATTTTCTAACACTGCATGTTTAATTTCAAACATGCTCATAAATAATCATAATTTAAAACAGATTTGTCTTTGGCTAAATCTTATGATATAATGTTTTTAGTAATCTAAGCTGACGAAGGAGAGAAGCAAACCAAACATTGATAGGGACCAAGTAGAAGATAGGGAATAAACAAAAAATCTGAAGGATAATTAATAGATAAAAATCTATTAAGAAAGATATAAGCAAGAATCTCACTTAGACGATCTCAATAGCCAATAGAGGAGAATCTCCAATTTGAAACGATAATCTGTTTATTTCTCAATATCCCACCATAATCCAAAGCTAGGATATTTATAGGAATCAAATACAACGGAAATAAAATCAGAATCCCTAAAACTAAGGAAACTATCAAAACAGAATTGGATTCACGTTGAGGACCTGATAAGATAATGGTCCGGTTATTTCTCAACAACTCCTAAGCAATTAAAATAAAAATATTCCAGCAATTAATAATGAATATATTTTTGACTAGGTCAGCATAACCAAATGGGATTTATCTATTTCCTTCTCTGATGCTGACTAGGATTAGGATTCATATCAAACATGAAGTTGGTGCCTGTTTGAACATACAAGAGGATGGTGTGGCTACTCTTTAAAATCACAAGTTAGTCACAAATATGAATTATGTGCATTTAAATTCCAAATATACACAAACCTTAATGAGAATTTAATCAATTAATGTAATCACCAAAGGAGTAATTAAATAATCAAAACTAAGCTCTTCCGCTATTTCATGCACCAACGAATTAGTTTCAGCATACTCTAACTCCAAAGTGATTCTGCGGAGTTCAAATTTCGTCATATAATTGCCGCAAAAGAAGACAGCTAAACAACACACAATAAAATTTTCAAAATTTTCTGGTTCGGGAAAGAGGCCAAAATTATTTTTCCGTGTATTTAAACAACTAACTGGCAAATAAAATAAATAATACATAAAACAGAGGAAAAATGAAAAAAAATACCTTTTAAATTTTAAAATCCCAAATAAAAAATTACTACAAATATGTGCTACTGTTTGCTTTTTAAGTGCAGTCAATTGTTACTGCTAGAGTGTAATAAATATCATTGATTCAGTATTTTGAAACTTTAAGAGATACTTCTTTTAGGATTTTGGCTAAATAGATAAATAAATGAGAAAAGGCAGCTGAAAATTAGCCCAAATCATTTCTTGAATACAAAACAAAATGGCTCAAATCACAAAGACCCAAAAAAACAAAAAAGCTCAACAGTGATTTTTCAGAAATTAAAATAAGAAGAATTACAATCAAGTCCTAAAGATGATATTTAATTACCCAAAAATTCATCAATAAGTGAAGAGTAGGTAATAACAAGTTACAAAAGAAGAACTAACAACAAATTCAAACTGAGTTTTTTAAATAATTACATTTTTTTTCATGGGACTTCTTCATGAGTCTTTCTTAAAAATGACTTCCGCCCAGAAGCCAGAGAACCTGAAGCCCAGAACGGTTGCAAAACAAAAATGACCAGAAGCCAAAAATAGACAAAAGGCGAACGTCCAATCCAGGAAAAATCCCAAACAGGATGCAAATGGATTTCCCTGGATCATTAGAACGAAAACGACGTCGTTGTTCAGGCTGAAGAAGACCCGGCCAGGGTGCAGAAAAGGATTTGTCGTTTATCTTGAAGGCCAAAACCCACGTCGTCCGTCCGCAAGACTCGTGAGGGATCTCAGCGGGCATCCCTGAAGCTGTTCACCTTATAAACAAAGAACACTAGTGTCGATCCTTTTAGCGTTGTGACACAATCTTTTTTTTTTTGGGTGAATATTGTGACACAATCTTTATTATGGGGATCATGTGTGGCCTATCTTTGATTATTATCATTTTCTTGAACATTTCTGCTAAGCTGCTTTTATTTCGGGGGAAACAGCAAGATGCCCAAAATGAGCACGATAACCTAACATTGTCATGGTTAGTGTATGATGCATGGCAGCTCGCTCCACAGCTCATGCCCTTCCATTTCAGCCCATGGTTTTTGGGATCAAATATTACTGTGCAGCTGATTGATCCTGACATCTGGCGCTCCATCATTATTTTTGTTAGCTTTGACATGTATGTAGGTATTATTATTATTATTATTATTTGGCGAACTGTATTAGTTTATTACTAGTAGCTTATTAATTAATAGTACTAATTTATTATGATGAGCTGAGTTTTCCTCTGTTATTATTACTCTATTACGATGAGCTGCGTTTCGTCGTTATTTTTGTTAGCTTTAATATGTATGTATTTGTTTATTACTTTATTATGACGAGCTGCGTTTTCCTTTGTTATTGTCGGAGATTATTCATACTTCTCCGTCAAACTTGATGATAAAATCATATTTGAAGACATAAAATTTGTTTTTTTTTTTTTTAAATCTCTCCGGGTAGCCTCCCTGATATCTATCGTTACTTCAGCGTCTGGTATAACATCACACTTAATCAACCTATATTTTTTTGCTTTTAATCAACTAAGCAACTCATAAGACTTAGAAACCACATCCCCAACTCTGTAAGGCTCAAACCCTGTCATGGCAGCTAAATATAATGTGCTCACGGATGTAAGATTAACTCGAAAGGTCTCGATAAATTTACAAGATTACAAACATAAATATTTATCAATATATTAACCAAAACTATTCTAAAGTTACTATAAGCTACACATATTGGAATATTTCTTAGTAAAATTTAATATTAATTGGAAAAGGAATTATCTTATTCATACAGCCAAATCATTTAATTATGAGAGTCCTAGTAAAATTATATATATTTATATATATGTATATATATGTTAATAGCAAGGTGGTGGGGGACAAAAAAGAAGCACGATTCCTGGAAAAAGAACTGAGGAGGAAGGTTACAATGATTTCAATGATGATGTATTGTATTAGACCAATAGTGGAAGAAAATTGAGAGAGCACCTCAAGTCTCAACTCAACTATACAATCTACAGGGAAAGGTAAGGACGTAAATAGCCAGAGACAAGACACATGGAGACAAATTAATGGGAGGAGGAGGAAGGAAAAAAGAAAGAGAAATAGAAGTGGCACGTTATAATGATGCTGATGGTAAAAAAGAAAGGAAAAAAATAAAGAAGAATAAGGAAGAAAGGAGGAGCGGAATCCGCGTTCCCTGCTACCCACCTCCTCCATTTTTTCCCAAAAAAAAAAATAATTAATTTTATTTTATTTTTAGTTGGGGTTAACTTGTATTTTTAGCATTCTAAAACTTTATAAATAGTCCTAATCCTTTAAAAATTTAAATTTTTCTACTTATTATTTACCAATGATATTACTTAATTTATTTTTAAAACACACAAATACACACTAATACGTGTGTGTGTGTGTAAACAATTATTTTAGTGAGGCATTTTATTTAATATTTCTGTAAAGTTCTCTTTTGTTATAAATCATTATACACTCTTTTCATTTATACCCTGGGTAAAGAACTCTCTGAGTCTGGGATGTTACGAAAGGGATTAGTTAATTAAATGAACGTTAAAAATTAACACTAGCTAGGGAGAGCAGAACGAAAAGCTAATAAATATGAAACAGACCAAAAGTATATATTGACAAACGATTCGAGCATGAGATTAATTAAGTGCAGTATGCCGTAAATATGAGTCAAGACGAGCCACAATACAAACCTTAATGGCATATTTTCAAAGTGTTAGACATTAGTTACTTGATATGAACGTAAATGATAGGTGCATATATATGTCATGATTATAGGGCACTGATTTTGGGACATATTTTGTTAGATTCATGATTATGTTATATATATATAACGCAATTATATATTCAACTGTTTTTGGCACCGCTTTCCATAAACACAGCATAGAATCACAGTGGAGCTTCCATTCGCAAATATTCTGCATGACGTGTAATCATTGGCATAATACAAAGTCGGGTCTCGTGCCTCTCTCTTCACTTTCTACATTTACGTAGGAATGCTAATTATATACATGTAGGTTAGTGTGGGTCATTGTCAGGTTAGTGTGTGCTCTATCTAGGGTTTAGTCTCCATTAACGAGGGTTGTGAAATCCAGTTTTATTTTTTAAAAGGAGAAAAAAAATCAGTCTTCCTCTCTATAAAACTACATAATCCCCCCTCCCTCTCTAATCAATCTCTGCAGCAGCATTATGAGTTCTCCTTCTCAGCCCCCTAACCCTCCAATACGTCCAGGGACTAAAATCCCTGACGCCAAGGCTGTTTTCTCCAAATCAAGGCCGCCTCCTTCGACTCATCAGACCCCTAACCCTCCAACGCCTTCAGGCACTACCATCCCTGGTCCCCAGGACATCTTCTCCACCACATCAAGGCCAAGTGGGTCAACTCCTCCGTGAGTCTCATTTCATTATCAGGTAATTCATGTCTACTCCTTTTTTAATAGTGTTGTCTTCAATTCCCTCCGAAGCCTTTCTGCTTAGGTTATTAATTAAACCCTTTTTTAATAGTGTTGCCTTCAATTCCCTCTGAAGCCTTTTTGCTTAGGTTATTAATCAACTGCTTTTCTAATTAGTGTCGTCTTCAATTCCCTCTGAAGCCTTTCTGCTTAGGTTATTAATTAACCCCTTTTTAATAGTGTTGCCTTCAATTCCCTCTGAAGCCTTTCTGCTTAGGTTATTAATTAACTCCTTTTTTAATAGTGTTGTCTTCAATTTCCTCTGAAGCCTTTCTGCTTAGGTTATTGATTAAGGCACTGCAGTCTTGTTCTTTCCAGCTGTACTGCTGTTCTTGGTTATGGATGGGCTCTTCTTTAATTCAGACATGGACCAAGCTGTGATACCAGGTTGAAAGCTTTAGAAATGATACATCGGGAGTTTTAGAAATAATTCATGATAAAAAAAACTCATAGCAGTCAAAGAGAATCTCTCAACCTTTCTCTCGCCGGTCCCATAAGATAAAAAGGCTTTGATACCCGATTGGAAGTTTTAGAAATTAAACTCTCAAACAAAGGCATTCCGGAAAGTCTTAGAAGTAATGATTAACAGTACACATATATTTCTGTCCAAATTATTCACCACCCTCACCCTCTGCCAATCTTTTTAGCATCCAAATTCCATTCTTTCTTATCAGGTTCATTAGACTGTATGCTCATCCCCCATTTCATTTTGATGCAGATTGTGGCCGGTGAAGTGCCAGAGATCATATGTTGAGGTGAGATGGCTTCGTTCGGAAGAATGCAAAGTGCGTGCGTGCGTGCGTGTGTGTATAGGGCACTAATATATTCTAGCTAGCAGAGATATATGAAACATTATGTGTTTTGCGTCCGGGCTTGATTTGATTTGTTGTCCAGTTGTCCTTGTTTATTTTGTCCCATGAACATAAAGATGATTATCTTGTGGGTTCCTTATTTTGAATATCGCCTGCTTTTAGATATTGAACACATTAATTATTTTTGACTAATTCGTCGTTAATGTATATTGAGAGAAGGGGGCTTCGCTTAATTAGTCTTGAGGACATGACTCAGAACCACTTAATTAGCCCTTAAACATATGTGTAAGGCTATATGTGGTGGGATGTTGCACAAATTACGGACGCATCATTCACATGCCTTCCATTAATTAGACTCCCAAAATATAATGATTGTGAGTGGTCAAAAGTACTCTTCTTTGCAAAGTCTGAGCAAAGTTCAAGCTGAATTAAAAACAAAAACAGCACAAATTTCACATCAAATGCAATATGGAAGCATCTTGCGCGACATGATTCAGGGCAAACGGAAAAGGAATCGTTAAGAATTTTGAATTAAATAGGGAACAAAAAGAGAGTTAAAAATATCAATGAATATATTGGAAAAAAATCAGCATCAACTTGAAAAATATTAAATCGGAAAAAGGTGTCCAACATGGAATGGAGAAGAAAAGTTGAGAGGTTTGTAAAATATTTAAAGTAAAAATAGGAGGGAGAGACAAAAGGCAAATGAATTTCATCGAATAAGACGAACGTAGAAGCAAAATTACAGGCGCAGTTACGCTCATGCGCAATATGGTATCCACTTGTCTGTTACATGGTTATTAAGAGCTTTCGCACATTGGCCATATTAATCTTCTTGCTTAATTTCACTCTTGTCTCTGTGTGTGTGTGTGTGTGTGTGTGTTCAATATAATATGATCTTCAACGGCCCTTCATATATTATTTTTAATTCCTGAAATTATAATTAGATTCATTGTTGCTAATGATTCCTCGAATTAAACACAAACAGATATAGGGCAATTATATTCTAGCAGATATATGCCACAATAATACATTTTAAAAACGATTAGAGAGAGCCAAAAAGGAATTGTTTATTATGAAAAGAACAAAACATAATCAAAATGATCATGTTTTGGTCTTTTCATAATGAGCACAGAAAGAGTTGTCATAATGAGGGAAGCAGACTCAGAGACCACAAAGCCACCCATCTTGGGTTATCATATTATATATATAATCAATGTCCACACCCTGATATTATTTTTAATTCATAAATTAATCATACTGTTCACTGCTTTATCCCCCAAAGAAAATCTAATGACATGTTCAAGAAGACAACAGCTTGAATGCTCTCATTAGTTAATAGTTACTACTTCCGGTCCTTAATATAAAACCCTGTTTGACTTTTATTTTAGTCCTAAATATAAGACCCCAATCCACTTTGTCTCTCATATTTATACATTTTTTTTTTCCAAAGTAGCATTTCTAACAATGATAGTTTTAGTCAATACACTTGATTAGCAAAGATATTTTAGGAAAGACAACACCTATTTAGAACAAATAACTAACTCAATTTACTTCCTTAATTTCCTCAAATTAGTCAACTGGCTCTTATAATTAGGACAGGAGGTAGTATCTTAAGAGAGTCGCACGTAGTTTGAGGTTTAGAGCATACATTTTGTTTTAGTTTAACATCCTTTCCCACGGGCACTGAACGCTCTCAATTGTTATTTTTATATATGTAAGAAACAATTACACAGGAGCACACTACCACTACATTTATATATTGACGCCAAAAACTACAACACGACAACCCTATTAAGGTCGACATAAAGGGAGTGTTACATGCAAAGTATGCAAAGGAACCTCTTCCCACCAAAAATGTTCGGGTCCTTTGATTTCTGAACAAAATGTCCATATCTTATACATAGAGACATCAAAAACCTTTTTAAAAAAAAAAGCATGGTGCGATGATAAAGATAAAGACCCCATACACACACAGCCAATTTTTTTGTGTCACTCTCTCTTTCTCCCTTTCTGAGATTTATTTCTGTGTTTTAACTTCAATAGAAAAATTTTAAAAAAAAGAAAGAAAAGAAAAGAAAAAAAGAACAGAGAGATGAAGCGATGGAAATAATTTCCTACTTCATTTGAAGTTGTTGCTTGCAGCCACTCTTTTCAACTTCACTACCTATCTTTATGGTTTTACTCATCTATACTGCCAATATATACGTACCAACATTTACAAATTTAGTTTGCATAGTACCAGATGGGACTATATATCAATTTCATCATATAATGTACTTAAGCTAAGAAGACGATATTGATTGACGCAGTTGTTATAGAATTTTAGCCTTAGTTGAATATATAATACTTGATATATCAGACATAATTAAATTAAACCATAGTCCTTGGCAACGAGCAACGAAAAAGAAAAGTAGAAAAGATGACTGAGTGGATGATTAAATTAGAAACCGTCAGGGGATGCAAGTTGAATGATTGCTGGTGGCCTAAAGAGTAGACAAAATCTAACGTCGACGTCAAATTTTTAAAAATCATAATTAAAAATTAAGGTCTTTGATTGATATAAAAAATTTCTACGGACCAAGGGCTTGGCTGGAAACATATATAGCTATATAAAAACCCATATTCAATACACTTTTAAATAAAAAAAATTGAAATTTTAATAGAAAATAATTATCTAAAACAAGAATTTAACACAGGAATATGAAAAATAAGGTTTCTTGTAATTTACCATCTAACTCACGTTATTTACATAATTTTTTTTTGAAAAATCAGTGTAGGACTTCAGCACTCGTCCTCAATCACCATTACTGTTTTTAAAAATTTGAGGCCCTTCTTGGTCAGTCATATTTGTCTTTTTCTTTTTCTCTCTTTCAAAATAATCATTGCCACTCCGACTCCATAAATATTTATTATCGTAATTAAAGAATAAACTCTTGCTAGTTGTATTAATATACGTAGAATCACAATTTAAATAGGGTCTGGACATTGCATCATCGATTCAGAGAACTCTATTACAACCTATATAGAACATGTATAAGGATTTAGTCATCGATCAGAAATTCAGAACTAAATTCAGTATATATTGTGCGAGTTGTTCTGGGGAATCGCAACAGCATTGTCAAAAGTTAACTCATTGGACGTTTCATATAGAGTCGAGGTTCTCGAATTACAAAAACTTGAATGAAATTATATATCTCTTATAACACAAACAAATTAGCCAATAATGCAATAGCATCGAGTTTCAACCTCCAGATTAAAATCACGTCAAGGGTGTTATTTGCTCCAAAGCTGAAAAATCTAACCATCACCAATACAAAGAAACATCTTTTGAAATAGACAATCAGTTGAACTAAAGATTCCGAACTCTAATCTATTGGGATCGATTTCTCTCTCCTTATTCTCATCACTAGCGAATCTGAATATATCGAGTTCCTACTTGGAGATTTTAAGAACAAAATGTACAAGCAGAATTCAACACTAAATAATAATAATAACGCAAAAGAGATAAAATAAAATAACTGGCGCCACTTGTTCACCAAGAAACCTCTAGACACGGCAAATGTATCATCCTCTAGACAAAATATGAGTGCATGAAGAAAATAACAATAATATGGTAACAAATTGCAGAAAATTTAAAGTTTAAAAGAAATTTCACTACCTATAAATTATGAATGTCATAACTATTTTTTTTAATATATTTCATAAGATGTGTAGATTTCTTGTAGAGTCTAATATAAAATATTAATAGATTAAGCACAGTATAAATTCAAGCAAGATTTTTTTCCCATCTTAAGCGAGATCAATGTAAATACCTTTTTTTCTTTTTCCTTCTGAAGAAGTAGAACAGAAAAGAAATGGAAAATAAACAACGGGAGGACAATAATTGAAGAAAGAAGTGAGCCTAAGAGGGATTATTTATTTATTTTGGGCCAAACAAACAAACAAAGTAGAATAACAAATGCAGCAGAAGATAGACCCCCACTGCAAAACTTTTAGGACAAAAAACAGAATAAAGTGGGCCCACTAATTGATGACTTGCGAGTTGGGAGCCCCCGTTTTTGACCCCCCCAAAATTTATGTTCACATGCTTGACTCACCAAATAAATCATGACAAAAATTATTGATACCTCTGACTTGTTAACTCACAAAATTTACAGTTTCACCTAATTTTAGCCTCATTTATTTTTCATAAAGTAAAATTTAATTGATTTAGTTTTTGATAATTCATCATGACCAGGGCAAGTATCATCATTCAAATAACATTTCCTCAGTCGCCAGCAAAAATTAGCTTAACCCATATTTTTGTCATATACAAGTGAAATTGTTATTTACCGAATCAAAGCAAATTTTTTAACAACATTTATCCCCACATGATTACTTTTGTAATTCCCCCTTCCCACCTAAGAACTTCCCCAACACATATATTTTCGACATTTTTTTAATTTAGACCAGCCATATGAATTCTCATTACAAAACCCAAAATTATTTCCGGATGCCTGTATTTATATATTTCAAAAGATTTGTTTCTATACGGATTCATAAATTACCAGGGTGCTTTTTTTGGGGGGGGGGGTAAAATTCATGTTATCCATAAAACTGATAATTTGTGGTTACTGTCCAACTCAGGCGTGCGACTAGAAATGCTACGCCAAAGAAACTACATTAAAAGAAAATTACGCATCCAATGATGAGGAGGAAGTTGGAGTTTTCGAGTTCAAATCATATATAGTATGTTTTTCATATATTGTCGTGTTCAGGAATTAATTAATTGTGCGTTTTAAAACAGATCACGTTAATCAGCACTTCAGGGGAAAAATATTAGTGTTTGACTCTCTATCAAGCCCGCTTGAAAGTCTGTAAAGTGATCCATTTTGGAGTAATTAGATTTATACATTTTTCATGGTAAAATAAAAATATGATTGCCAATATAAAAAACGAATTCTCTCTTAATTCAAAACAAACTTGTATTGCTATTTGTTTGTATTTATTATCAGAATGGAATAGTCCAGTTATTTCCGACGAGCACAATTTAGAGAGCCATAAGTACAACACCGGGATTCTGTTTGGATGTATCTCCAACTTTGCATTCTCCAAGCTTTCTTTTTTCCTGATTAATATGATTATGAGATATGACAAGTCTTGTGAGGTACAAAAGAAAGTGGTCCGAGTGGCTAAAATTTGATAATCATACGTGATGATGTGTAATGGGAATTAAAACCACGCTTTAAAAATAATTAAAAGTAATCTAATTACGTTTATTAATCACGTTAATAACGAAAAGAATTAAAACAGATCATTCCAATTATTTAACATTTGTATTTTGGATTATACAGATTCTGCAGTTACAAAGAATCATCGTTTCTGTCATGTTCTTAGGAAACGGAAGCCTCAATTAGTCTTCAAGCATTATTATGTCAAGATGCTAGCTATTTTTTCATTATTGAAAAATAGTGAAATATTAGTAAAAAGTTAATAGCTGATCCTGATTCGATTATAGTAATTCAAATTTACTATGTCAGACAAGAATAGAAAAGTTTACCTATGTTCTAATTAACACTGCATGTTTAATTTCAAAAATGCTCAGAAATAATTATAATTTAAAAGAGATTAGTCTTTTGCTAAATGCTATAGTGTTTTTAGTAATGTGAGGTGAGGAGGAAGTGAAGCAAACCAAACATGAAGTTGGTGGCAGTTTGGATGGGCTTTATTAAAAGAGCCAGGGATCAATCTTGTTAAACTAAAGTAAACTACACAACAAAACTTTCATTAGTCGTGAGACAATGATCCATGATTAATTTATCCAAGAGGGAGTAATACCATGTCTCCCGGGAGACTTATTTACGCATCATTATTTGGACATACACTATGAACTAATTTTGAACTTATATAAAATCACGCCAAAATATATTTAAAAAAATCTATGAAGAAGGTCGAACTTTTTTTATTGCGCGTATGAATGTGTCGAATCTAAAAAAACAAATAGTTAAATACGCATCTAACACTTTGATGTTATTTTCCAATAGTATCTAGTACCCTAATCTTATCCATAGTACATCTAGCATCCTGCTAAATAAAATTAAGGTGTTGAATGCAATTGAGAAATAATATCAGAATGTGAATGTTGGATGCTACTATCTCATGTTCTTAATATAAGATCCAGTTTAACATTTAATTTGATTTTAAATATAAGACCCCAATCCACTTTATTTCTCATATTTATTAATTTTTTTAAAATAATTATTGTAGTAGTTGTACATTTTAAAGATTTTATGATAGTAGTTTTAGCTAATACATATGATTAGCAATAATATTTTAGGAAAGACAGCACATAATTATTACAAATAACTAACTTAACAAATTTTCTTAATCTACTCAAATTAGTCAACTAACTTTTATAATAAGGATCAGAAGTAGTACTTTATAAAAAGAATCAAATGACATGGTCAAGAAGATGTACAGCGGCTTAATTGAATGTTGTTATTGGTTACTCTAAGAGGGTCATTAGTTAAATTTCTTTACTTTTTGACAGTTGGAGCACTGGACTTTGTTTTAACATGTTAGGTGCTATCTTCACGAATACATAAGCTCTTCAATAGAAGCTGAGCTTGGGAGCGTATTGTATTGGATGAGGATAAGGCTTGCTCAAAGCCTAGAGCGAGTGGTTAATTGGTTATTTCTAATGGCTGTCATATTCAAACTATCCACACTTGTTATAACTAAGTCGCGATGAGAGATTCTGGGTATTGTACTAATTTCCTGTTTAAATTAGCTATATATATATATATATAATTGGTGCGAATCCATCAAAATATAATATGAAATTTATTACAAACTGACTTATTTATCAGATTTTGTACGGTGTACGACGATGATACGTCTGATTGTGCTGTCTAACAATAGCTTGTCTTCTTCTCAGGTCAGTTATCATTTCTACATTTATATATTGACGCTAAAAACCACGACACGACGACCCTATTAAGGTCGACATAAACAGAGTCTTACATGGAAAGTATGCAAATTGCAAAGGAGAACCTCTTCCCACCAATGTCTGGGTCCCTTTAATTTCAGGAGAATATGTCTACATCTTATACATGCATAGATAGAGACATAAAAAAAACTAAAAAAAAATGGTGTGATGATAAAAATAAAGACCCCATACACAGCAAATTCTTCTGCGTCACTCTTTAATTTCTAGCTCCCTTTCTGAGATTTGTTTCTGTCTTTTAACTTCAATAGAGAACTTAAAGAAGAAAGAGAAAACAAAGAGAGATGAAGCGCCGAAACTAATTTCCAACTTAATTCAATGGATGAACTTGTCACTTGCAGCCACCCTTTTCAACTTCGCTACCTATCTTTATAGTTTTATGCATACTCCAATATATATAACAATATTAATACTACTATATTCACTTACAAATTTAGTTTAAAGCATGATATGGTGCTTAAGTTTTTTAAGGTAACTAGTGTTGATGCATATATAGTACTTGTTTTAATGCCCCAAATGGGATTATATATCAGTTTCATAGTGTACTTAAGCTAAGAAGATGATATTTATTGACGCAATTGGTATCGAGTTTTAGCCTGACATAATTAAATTAAACTGTACTCCTTGGCAGCGAGAAACAAAAGATTAAGGAAAAATAGAAAAGATGATTGAGCATGTCTAAAAAAATGCAAATTGATTAAAGAATAAAGTCTTGTTGGTTGCATTAATACACGTAGAATCACAATTTAAAAGCTAGCGTCTGGACATTGTATCATCGCTTCACGGAACTTTGTTACAATCTATATATACAAGGACTTAGTCATGAATCGATCATAACTAAATTCAGTATATATTGTGCAAGTTGTTCTGGGGAATCTTAATTAACATCATTATTATTAAAAGTTAATTCATGGGACCTTTCACATAGAGTCGAGGTTCTCGAACTCTGTTTAATTTTACAAATTGATGGAATTATCTCATATAACACAAACAAATTGGCGAATAATGCAATAGCGAATATAGATCGACTAAGCTGAAAAATCTGATCATCATCAATACAAAGAAAGGTCTTTTGAATCAGACATTCATCAGTTGAACTAATTAAAGACTCCAACTCTCTAATCTATTGGGATCGATTTCTCCCTCCTTATTCTCATCACTAGCGAATATAGAGTTCCTACTAAGAAAGTTTTAAGAACAAAATGTACAAGCAGAATTCAACACTTCATAATAATAATAATAACGCAAAAGAGATCAAATCGAAGAACTGGGGCCACTTGTTCACCAAGAAACCTCTGGCCATTCTGGAAGAAGCTGCCTGAAGATTTCACGATACGAAAGGTAGAGAACTCGATCTTTAGCACCAGTACGATGATTACGTGTGCAGCCGCAGAAATACTTGAGTTGATCGAGCGTACAGTACCCCAGTATTTGCCCTAAGAACAAGAACAGCCAATTGATTTTGTCCTTATTCTCATCGATGATCGGTTTCACGCCGTCACCGGAGCAGTACCTGCACGTCATCGACGGCGGCGACGACCACTCCTCGGGAGCACGGTCGTGCATGGTGCCCCTCTTGCTCGCAACGAAGCTCCAAAACTGATTCAACTTCTGTTCAAGATTGAGTCCTATCTCGTAATCTTTGTCGCACCTGTTGCACCGGACCATACCGGTGATGGTCTCAATCTGCAAGTCGCTGACAAGATGCCTCAAATCATGGACGACGGCGGGGCGGTTAGTGGCCCATGGATAAGGCGGTGGAATGGTTCTGTTATTATCCTCACCGTTGTTTCGAGAAGGATTCCGGCGAACACGTCCCCGGCCCAACGGGGGCTCGCTGTTCAAATGCATCCTTGGTGGCGACGGTGATCTGGCGGCGAGAACTTCCGGCGGGACAATGTAAAGAGGATGATCAGAAGGAAGTTGGATCACTGGATTTCTATAATAGACGGATTGCATTCGCTCTACATAAACTGGAATTTGTGGCATAGTTTGAGGTTCTGATGACGGAGGACGCCGCCGCCGCCGAGAAAGCCGCCGGAGACCGAGAGAAAGAGCAAGAAAATCATCACTATAATCATCATGATCATCTTCTTCTGGGCGGTGGAAATTGTCGTTGTTGTTATTCATGGTGAATGATCTGAGCCAGATTAGCGAAAAGAAAAGAATTAACAAGAACTGATGTTTTCTTTTCTCAGAGAGAATGGATATAGTTTTATAGGAAGAACCAAAGAAGAGTCCAAGAAAAGATAGGATTTGGCTAAGTTGGAATGATGATTTCTTTTTCAAAATTTGAAGTGGAAATTCCGTGTGATTTGGTAAAAATAAAATAAAATCTTGTCTGTTACGTACGGAATCAGGTTCCCTGACCCTGCAGTTAGGTTGAAATCCATTTAAGATATATAAAATTTATAAATTTTGTACTTCAAGAAATATAATTGAAGTATATAATTTTTATATAGGGTTATAATTACACTCACCATTCTGTTATAATTTTTCTACCAATATTATAGGGTCAGTTCATATACGCTGATTTCGTGTGAGAATATATATTTAGTTATGTGATGTATTTATATATTTAAAAAAGAAATAATAATTTATATCACACTGGATATAACAGAATACAGAATTTCAATATATAGAATAATATCTACAACAAATTATCCTATTTAGAAGCTGCTCACTAATCGGCTAATCGTAGTAGTCATTCAAATTCTATTATACTATATACAAAGAAATGCGTCCAATTTAATTAACTCTTCTTGCAAACTTATTCTCTACCGCTTTACCTATTTGCATGTGTCTTTTGAAGAAGAATTAATTGATGATTTTTAATTTCTCTGATTTATTTAACATAATTATGATTTTTTGGTGCCTTGTTTGAACCTTGAGCATTATCCATACTTTACCCTGTTCTTACCATCCGAATTAGCATAATTGGGAGTTTTAACGAGTATTATTTCTTTTTTTTCTAACGTAACCTTAAGCTTATTTATTATTTTAAAAAAAAATCGTTAACAATTTTATGCAGTTAAAAGAGCAACATTTTATAATTATTTCTTCACAATATTGGAATATCCATGAAATACGCAAAGGTGCATGGCCAACGATAAATTCTCACAGAGAAAATTTAAACGCGTGCGATTGAATTTTATATTTTTAATGTCTTTATATATCCAATTTATTATTTCATTTATATAGAGACATATCCACTCAATAAGAACGTAACTTTAACCTTCGGAGTATAATCAAAATATATGTATGCATGCTTCATATTCTTTCCTTCTTTCGTCCCAAAAAAAAAAAGTTGTTGTCTTATGTACGCCATTATATTCCCGTCGTTTCATATTAAACTAGAGAATAATCCTGTTCGAAGTTGTTTGGTTCACAAGTTTCCCAGCTTAAATAAGAATTAATAATGCTGATATTTCAGAATAAAGCTAGAGTTGAAAAATTAATGGGGTTTGGCTGAATCATCATTTATTGATCCAAATAAGGAAAGGGAAGAAAAGAGGAGGAGAAAAGAGATAGAGAGACTATAGAGGAAGAAGAGAAAGCAATAAAAGAGAGAAAAATTAGACGAACATAAGAGAAATCTCATCTAATTGTCATCATATACACATATGCATAGCTTTTGCACGTAATGTTAAAGATATTTTAAAGGATAATCTTATAGGGAGGTGCAAAGTTTATGGAACCCCTTGATAGATACTAGCTATTTATCTTAATTTAGTCTTTATAAGCTACATTATTTCTTAAATTCAATTAGTATTTTAGATTTTATCGAAATATCTCACCGACTATATGTTTGTAACATGTGTGTTCATATTTTTCAAAGTACAATTTCGGGTAATTGTATCTTATCTCAGTACAATTTTTTCCAACGCATTTTACAAGTTGATCACAAGTTGAAGTAAATTTAGTTAGTTTCGGGTGAATCAAGCACATCGAGCTATTTCGTGTAATAAACCTTAAAAATAAATGAGGACGAAGATTAAAAAGAAGTAAGGAGTCATCCTGACAAATGGATCGGATCTTGTCTTCCTCTGTCTTATTATTTTCCTTTTCATGTTTCAGTGACCAGAAGAAATTTAAATTTATAAATCACACCTATTAGGTCAATACATCTGGTCGGTCATATTATAAATCATTTTAAATTCTTTTTGGTCCGAATTATTTTTATTATAACTCATCACTGCTTGAATTTTACGCAATAAGGACAGAATTAAATTAACTTTGTCGCGACTGTTAATTATAGGAATGAGTTTGAAATTATATATATACATATGAATTATGAAGAATAGTAGATCTATTTATTGACTTTTTATTTCCTGTGATATATAAATTCTCGTTTTCTTCAAATGTATCGCTTTGGTTTTGATTCAGAAGCTCTTGTCACTTGTTTTTGCTTGCTCTTTTTCCTGGGTTCGAAGTTATTTCCTTTGTTCTTGTCTTGCTTTTCTCATCGCTTCAGTAGCTCTCTTCCTTTGATTATCTATCTGTTAAATCCATCATTTTTTTCTGTTTTCGTTCTTAATAATCCCTTACAGGTCTCTTGTGTTAAACTTCATGGTAAAAAAAGCTCTAGGTAAATTGGAGAACTAACCGAAAATAAATTCTTTAGAAAAATTCTATTGAGTGCCAAGACAGGCATTCAGGATATCAATTCAGGGTATAACTATGAGCTCCGTAATATTTTCTTGAAAAAAACAGAATAACGAAGGAAAAAGAATTTCAAGTTGACACAGAAAAAACATAATCCCCTTTTATCGATCAATTAAGTCTTTCCAGATATTAGTTGTACTTAGTAAGTATGAACTCCACATATTGAGAGAATTATGCCAAAAAGACTAAATTCACCAGCATCTTATCCTTAAAAATAACGAGTAACAGATGTTCATTTTCTTACTCGTAAATTTGCGTTGTCTGAGTGGTAAATTGTATTTCTAGTAGTAAGTTGGCCTTCTATGATCAATAGATACTCGTAGTTCGACATATAGATGTGTTATATAAGTGATAAATTTGAGTACTTTTTCAATAATTAATTTGTGAATTTCATAGTTCTTTGAAGCGATGAAGAATTAACTGAAACTGCAAAAAGATAGAGCTGTTGGTCGAAACACGATATTAACCACTCCCCGAAGTCAAAAGCATGGAGTGGAAGGAGACATTTAGAAGACTTAAAAGACTATCATTTATAAATTAAACTCTACAGCATTAATGTGGCATGACTTTAACATGTTCAACTAGCTTTCTGATAAACAAATATTTTTTCCGATAACAGCAGAAATTGTGAAAAAAAACAAAAAAGCTAATATGTCAAATACAATTGCTGTGTTGGAGATCCAAAATGAATTTGAGGCCGGCTCCTCAGAATTCCTAATGTCTGGAGAAAAATAATAAATGATGACACAGAAAGATTCAGTACTCCGTTTCCAGGACACCGTCAATGAGACCGAACTCCAAAGCCTGCAAATAAAAAAAAAAAACAACGGGAAGAACTGATTAAATTGTAGGATTGGCCCAACAAACAGTGAACAGATCTGATGTACAACGGAATGCGGATTAGGAAACAGTAAAGAGAATTAAGAGATCAGGGAAGGGAGAGAGGCCTTCCCGCAGTTTAGGAAAATTCTTAAATACACTCGGTAAAAGACTGGTGGCGTCAAAAAGAACTGACAAAGCAGTAGAAAACAGTTGTTCACAAACTTCATCTTGCCGAGAAGGTCGGAAATTATTGTCTAAGAGTTCATCCAACGTCCATGCAACAAATTCTCGAAGTTATTGAAAAAATTGACCATATTACCTCAGAAACAGACAGAAATCTGTCCCTCTCGGTGTACTGTTGCACCTTCTCCAACGGTTGACCAGTAAAAGCAGAATACATCATGTCAATTTCTGTACCCCAAGTAAATAGGGGAAGAGAAGGTAGTTAGGCTAAGCATTGCACCGAATGTCAAAACAAGAAGACTGCTATCATGGAAACTTGAGACCAGGATGTATGAAGGTTTAGCGCACTTCAAAAATTGGGATTTTAAGATCCCGCCTCTTAAAGCCAAGTGTAAAATATAGATTTCCAGATAGAGGCAACTGATGACCACTGACTCAGAAAACCCAACAATATTTTGGATGCCCTTCTATGATTGTCATAAATACTTTTCTGGTAAAGAATATAATTACTCTTCATGCACTTTCACCTCCCACAATACACACAAAGCTAACAGTTTACTTAGGTATTTCAGCCATGAGTTAGGAGCATTCAACAGTTGGAGAAACACTAACATGGCGAGATTGAACAGCTTCATTCACTTGGCGTCTCACATCTTCTACATGACCCTACAAGCAGATTAAGAGCAATTAGATCCGTGACACCTTTAAAACAAAGAATATACATCATCCAACAGTTTTCATCCAATGCCAGTCCAAATTACTTGATTGCAGTCGCCAGATAAAAAAACACGCATTCAACAAGTTAATGGACTATTGTACCACAACTCAAGTCAGACTACAAAAAGGTGCTTTTACAGGGGTGAAAGAGTGCTTCATAGTCCGCTTGAAAGAGGAGTCTTCTTTCAATAGGAATGAGTAGATCAGTTAGACGACACATTTTAATCTGTCCGTTAGACTAAAAAGGGACAAATTCCACATTTTGACACGCAGATCCCATCTTCTTATGCAGGCAAAATTTATTTTCCTTATATTTCACATATTACTACAAGGCTTATTGTTACTAAATATTTTACATACTACAGGGTTTCAAAGAGTCTTGAGAAAAGGTAACGGCATCTGATAACTGTGAAAGTGTGAATGTGATATATCCAAGCAGCAAATCTTCCCTGTAAGGGACTTGTTAATATAATACAACTAAAAGTTCATATATTGATGCAATTAAACTAGATTTTGAGCGTTAATATGAATACGAAAGTCATGAATCCTGCATTTGGTAGCCCTAAAGAGAAGAAAAATATCAAGAGCTAAAGCGTGATTAAAGCATGACCAAATATAAGAATCGTTTTAAGCCCGAACATAAAATATACAGTGTCATGGCAAGATTATCAGCAAAAAAAGACAAATGTATTTATCCCATGAAATTCAAAAGTAGATATCAGAGAATAAACATATACATTTTTAATTTCTTTTAAGTCTACATCGCCTTCTCCTTTCATTGCACCTCACTGTATTGTTCTCTACAGTCCATTAGCATATGCACAAACTTCTAACAGGCATGGTTGACAACTTCACATAGGGTGGTTAGACACGATACTCTCTTTTCAGAGTTTCTAAAACACAGGGTTCGTTTTGTTTCATTCATTACATACAGAACACCAAGAAAATAAAAACAAAATGAGAGTTTAAAAAAAACTTAAGTTGAGGACCGTGGTTAATACAATGTGACAAACACTAACATCCACTATTTATTTTCTCTGCCCAATAAACAGGGAAATATTCTTCTCTTTCATGGATTCTCATTCTCTCAAGTGTATCATCTCTAACAAAATAACAAAGGGGCAATTCTTACTCCACATCCACTCTGAGGTTGATGTATCATAATGCGTGCATTTGGCATTGAGTACCGCATCCCTTTCTCCCCACCAGCAAGGAGAAGAGCTCCTTGGCTTGCAGCTACTCCAAAACACACTGTACCAACCTTGGGCTTGATCTGGAAACAAATGGAGCAGGTTAAACGCTTTCACAGGAGGAACATTAACCACAAGGAATTTGAAAACTAGCTAAGGTGGAAATGATGTAATTGGGTTCAGAAGGTAAATCATCAGGGGCAAAATGAGAAAAGTTTTACAATCTTACCCAAGACATGCAATCATAAATTGCCAACACTGAATAAGTGCTTCCACCAGGGCAGTTTAAATATACCTACAGTTATAAGCAGCCGAGTATAAATACCATTCCAAGCTCTACAAAAGTAAAATGACAATTGTGAAGACATATCAAACCAGTATATCCGAATCCTCATCAATAGTAGCTAGTGTCACAAGCTGCGATATAACTCTCTGAGCCACTTGTGAGTTGACTGGCTGTCCAATGAATATTATACGATTTCTAAACAACACAGATGATAGATCCATAGGTCCTCCAGGAGTGAAGATTGCTGGCATTACGGGTGGATTCCCCTTTTTAGCCTCTATTGCACCATAACTACAAATAAAATGGAAAATAGATAAGTTTTTTGCTCACATTCAACTGGCCAAAAATGAAAAGACAAAGCAAAAAAAAATTCAAGCTCGTATGAGAGCCCGTCAACATACAGATCCAATGGAACAAAGATTCAGCTTCACATTTTCCATATTCTTTCGGGGGGGGGGGGGGGGGGAATTTGCATTAATGATTCAGAAGAAATCTAAAGCATTTATTAAAAAGATGTTTACAGTCAAGCTATGGAATGACTAGCCACAGTTTGCCGTATAGATGGTTCATGGTATTTATCATCATTCTTCAACATATTAGCTGAAAGCTTCTGTTATGTTTTCTAATGAAATTCTTTTAAACATAATTTTCCACAACAAGCATAAAGATACCATCCACAATACAATCAATCGCAAAGCAAGGCCATGAACATAACAAAAATAACAGAATTGGTCAATAGTAACATGATGGTACTCGAAGCAATTGAATGAGGAAAGGGATAATTGCATGCCTTGTGCTAGCATCATAGATGCTTTTCTCATCAAGTTTTAAAGGAAGACCACGGCTTTTACTCGCGAAACCTGGATTAAATAAAAATGACATATCAAAACAATGTTTCACTGTCAAGATGAAATAGCCCACATGCAGAATTCGCGACCACATAAGTCATACATAAACGCAATTTGTAAAATGTATTTGGTCAGACCAACAAAACACATTACATAAAATATACAGTTTAAGTTTGAAATCATATATACATAAAATATACAGTTTAAGTTTGAAATCATATATACATAAAATATACAGTTTAAGTTTGAAATCATATACGAGTCACCTACCGTGAAAAACTATACTAGTTACCGCTTACTCGCGGCACTAATTGCATCAAATAGGAAGCATTGGGATGAAACAAGTTGCCCAGATAGTTTCGTCTTTCTTAGTTTTGAATGGCTACTAAATTTTCAATTCCAGCTGAAAATAACAATAAATAGGGGAATTACCTATCTTTGTCGGGTCCCCGTATGGACTTGGCAAGGAAGAAGCGATCGACCATGGGTTGCTGTTTCACAGAAACCCAAACTCATAATTAGAGGTAAAAAGTAGTATAATTCCACTTGGACGCAATAAATCACGTCAATTGATAATAGATATACGAACCTGTGAGAATAAACGAGGTTGGACGAGTTTGCGTTGCGAAAAGCGATAGATAAGTTCGCAGTCGCGGGAACGGAGATGGCCGGAGCTACCATTATGCAGGCAGAGAAGCGGAAAACAAAAGCTGAAGCAGCGACAAGTAGTGTTTTTTTAAAGATTTTTTATTCCACAAAAGTTCGGTTCTGGAAAAGCCCACTGGGCGATCTTCTCTCTGCTTCGACGATGGTTATCCAAATGTGGCCCAGGCCCATTTAGGCAGGGTTGGGTTTAGCGGAAGCAGCTAGTCTCTTACAATGCGGCGAATCAAGATTTGAATCCTAACTTAGAAGATGTGCCCACATTTAATACCCGACAATACCTCGAATAGGATTACTTCCAATAGAAGCATACTTATGCTCTAGCAAAAAAAAAATACTAGCGAGAGAAAATCTCTGAAGACGAAAAAAAAAAATGAATCTACCCTGTAAATAAGGATGGAAACAAGCCCGACCAGGTCAGGCCCAGCTCTTAACAAGCCAGGTCAGGCCTAGCTCTTAATAGGCCAAGCTTGTTTTGGAGCCTATTGGCCTGTAGCCTGTTACAGGCTTATTTTTCAGCCTGAGCCTGGCCTGGCCTGAAACCTATTAAAAAACCTACATTTAAAAAAATTCAAATTACAATTATATTTTTAAAAAAAATCTAAGATTAAAAAAATTTACATAATAATTAATTTTTTAGTCTTGTCTTTTATTTAAATTTTAGTATCATAAGTACTATTTTAAATCTTAATTATAATTTAGAAAGATATTATGAAAACTAGTTATAATTATATGTTAAGATTTAGAACAAGACTACGTTTAAGCACATAAAAAAAATTAAAATTAAGACACATAAATAAAGAGGAAAAAAAACGACTAATTTTATAATGAATAAAGAGGGTATCATACTTAAATTAACATAATATATAAGTTAATTAATTTATTTCTTCAAACAAAATTTTCCTTTCCTATTTTCTTTATATTTTTAAGATTTAAAGATCACATTATTTATTGATATTATCATTTTAAATTATATTTTTATCTTCACTTGTCAACTAAACTTCAAAATTTAAGAAAAGATTAAGGTATTAACTATATATTAAAATTAGAAAATAAATTAAAAGAGTACATTAACAATAATAACATTAACTATTTTTTTATATATTATAATTATAAATTTTTAATAAGTCCAGGTCAGCCTAAAAGGCTTAATAGGCTTTTTAAAAGTCTAAACCTGACTTATTTAGTTAGACAGGCCTTCAAATAGGCCTGAGCCTGTCTCTTTTAAAAAACGGCCAGGCCAAATGTAGACCAGACCATAAACCCCTAACAGGTCGTTTAGCCTGTTTTCATCCAATCACCCCTACCTGTGGCTGTAAACAACAGAAACCATTTGCTCTCAATGCTAACCCTTTATTTAAATGAAAGAAAAAATTGGCGACACAAAAATACTAGGAGAAAAACTTTCTAAAATAGTAAATTTTTT
Organism: Neltuma alba; assembly: GCF_004799145.2. Lineage (NCBI taxonomy): Eukaryota > Viridiplantae > Streptophyta > Magnoliopsida > Fabales > Fabaceae > Neltuma > Neltuma alba. The sequence goes on from NW_021632924.1 coordinate 93,970, forward strand.
CTTATTTTTGAGAGTTTTTTCTTCTCAATATTTTCTCTTTCTATTTTCTTCTCATGTTTTCCTCCATCCAAACATAATATAAGGATAAAAGACCAAAATTGAGCCCTTCAAATAAGTGGGATAATAATTATTCCAGCCAGTGGCAACAAATTCAGTCAATTGTATAATTTAATAAAGCTATAAGAATATAAATGACTACAATAATTGAGGAATACTTATTCATTTTCTAATATGCCTGTCATATGCAGTTAAACTTAAGAATTACGACATCTTCCAGATAATTCAATTTTTTTTCTTAATGGACGCATCAAATACTGATAACTTATCGTTGAACTCGCCTGAGCATAATTGATGCATTTATTTATATATATATTTATGTTCAACTTCATTGTCCATCCTCACCCTATCATCTTGGCAGCTCTTATTTTGACTTCAATGAACAATATTATTCTAAATCCAGCACAGTTCACACCAATACAAATTACAAAGGTCAGGAAAAAATTTCCTTTTTAAAAAAATATCTTTAATCGTCAAACATAATACTCCATTTCTGTTTATAAGGAACAAATGAGAGTGTAGTTTGGTTCCTTATCATAAGAACAATTTGCTTTTATTTAAAACATTTATTATTCTTTTATCACCTGTATCCTTATTAAACAAGAGACAAATATTCTCTCATATTTTTCATATAATTTTCTCAAGGGTATTATTGAAAAAAAATCATTTAACTACATATTTAAAGCATAAAACTAGATTAAGTTACCTTTTTGATATAGGAAGCAGGTATTTGTTCCTCGTAATAAAAGCGGAGAATATTACATTAATCATGTTTATAAATTAAAAAAGATCATTTCAAATTGTAATCGCAAATAACTGCCTTGCCATAAACTGACAAATAAAATGACATGATAATTGAATTTGCTCTTTTTCAAAAAAAAAAAAATCATTGTGACTCGTGGGAAAAAATGAATTAGAAAACTGCCCTGTCTGGAAAATTGACTCCGGTGGGTTTGTGTGATGTTTGAAATCATCGTACCAAACTCTTTTTTAATTTTGGTGCAATTAACAATGGAAGATAAGGCTTCGTTAATATTTGTTGACCTAAATAACGAGGAGTTGTTTTTTCTCAAGTAGTAATATATTTAATTTAAACGTTACATGAATTAAAAAAATTAGATATTGAAGAAGCTTTAGTCCTATTAATTAATGAATTTGTCTCTAGATTATTTAAAATTCATTATAAATTTTAGAAAATCTGGAGATCTAATTGCTCGCATTTTTCTCTTTCTGTCATACCACAAAAGACATTTTGCTTGAATTTTGATGAATATTGTACATATATTTTCCATATCTATATTTATTCCATAAAATGTTTCTTTTAAGCGGACCAGAGAAGGCCTAACTAATATAGAGAATAGTCTAGTTAAGTCTTTAACATTTTGTTAATTAAATACTACTTTAATCCTTAATATAAGACCCAATTCACTAATTTAAAGAAATTAAAGAAATTACTAAATGACTAATCTCTTTAAAATACTTGTGTATCATTAGATTAATATCAATTTATAATAGTGGTAAATTAGTTTGAAAAAAAAACCATAAATATAATACTTTAATTTATTAACTTACTTAATCTCTCTAAATAAGTTTAACTAGTCCCCTGGGTAGCACAAAGGTTTTTCATAAACTAGCAGTTTACCGACACAGAAGCTCATACAGTCGATAGGCAGGCTTCAGCTGTTTTACCAAACAACTTTAAAGAAACACTGCGTAACATGTGATCTATAAAACTATATTTACAAGTCAAAACTCACAAAAGAGTTCTCCGCTAGATGCGGAGACTCCTCACAACTTAACATATCATGTCTAAATCTCACTATTCTGTGAATGTTATTAGAGAGCAGAAGACAGAG
>NW_021632925.1:0-36459 GCF_004799145.2 Neltuma alba
TGTTGTATTCTTCTGTAATGAAACTTTGAATGCAATACTCTATTATTATTCTTTCAGGGTCGTTATTTCACATCATTTAAAGTTCCAGATGTCTACGGGGTTTTCCAATTCAAAGTTGAGTACCAAAGACTTGGATATACAAGCTTATCTCTATCAAAGCAGGTAATTGAACCTCTGAATCTTAATTGTCAAGAACTAAATCTATATCTTCATATATGTTGACGTCTTGGATACCTAGCTATGTTATAGTTAACGGTGGATGTTTTGTTTAGTAAGGACTGGATCAGTTAAACCAGTCATATCAATAGCTGAAGAGAAATTCGTTACAAGATCAAATTGACCCTAGCCATTTGCAAGCTTTAGTTGTGAAATTACTAACGTTTATTGTCATCATTCATTAGAATCAAAATATTAGCTGTATTTGTGAAGGCTATGCTTACAGGGAGGAGCAGGTGGACCTACGTCCCTTGCATGACAATATGTTGACCGATTGATCACTATTGGAGTTCCTTCTCAAGAAATTTGAGTGCTAGGATGAGAGTTATCCATGATTTTTCTAGTATTCAATAGGATAGGTGAAAACTGAGTCTTCTGATAAATGTCTGGTTGTTGAATGTGTTGCCATGGCTACTGTTTGTAGCCATAATGTACGTTCGATATTGTTGAGATTACTGAATGAAACATGGGATTCATCTTTGAATTTTGTGGGCAGATTCCTGTCCGTCCCTTCAGACACAATGAATACGAAAGATTTATACCGGCAGCTTATCCCTATTATGGAGCAGCATTTTCAATGGTGAGTATCTCTCTCTCTCTCTCTCATGGAGCTTGATTTTATAGTACATTATGGGGTTGCTATTGCGGGTTGAAGTTTTGTGATTGTGACCATATCAATTGGTGATCTGTTTTCTAATGAATCTTATAGATTTTCTCAATGGTTTTTATGTAACATATAATTTGGATACTGTGTTACAGATGGCAGGTTTCTTCGTCTTCACTGTTGTCCATCTTTACAGCAAGCCGACGTAAACCTTTTTTCATCAAGTTATTACATCCTTATTAATGTCAAACCTAACTTGTGAGATTGAAAATTTTGAGTAGGCCATGGTATGAGCAGATGCTTTATATCTATTGTAGATGCATTACTGTTTCCTTAGTTTGGTCATATCAGCTAGCAAGTGAACTATTTCTGTTTTATTACAAGCATTACCATTTAACATATCTCAATATATCTGAAAAACACGATTAGCTTCCACCTCTGTCATGGGTAGGCTACAAAGTCAAATCTCTATTTGAATTTAGATCTTTTTACAATAAAATTCTTATTTATAATTCAGTGAGATAAAGTGAAGTTCTAAATATGCATGTGCCATTTGGCCAAAAATATATGTGCGCGCGCGCGCATGTGCCATGTGGTGTATTCTGTTATTTTCTATTTATATTATATTTAAAAAAATTTTAGAAGGTTCTTATTCCATATCACCGGCCGCCGCCCCAAAAAATTAAAAAAGATCGTGGCCCTTTTACCAAAATTGAAAGTGAGCCACAGATTTAAGAACATTGGATGGCTCATAGCTTTATAGTTGGAGATAGTAATAGTAATGTAATTTTTTTTACTAGTTTGATAGATTAATAATTATTACAAATTTGACATAATTTGACTAAAATATTCCTGTATAATTACTTTAGGTAAATTAATTTGGGAAACAAATATAGATGCGAAAGATAATGGCTCTATATTTAGGACTAAATTTCATCTTTGAAATTCTAATTAGCTTTTCTTATATTTGGGATTGGGGAGGGAGTAAATTTTACTTCAAAAAGCTTTATTTGAATGTTTTGTCAGTTAATGCTATAAAGTACTACTTCCGTTCCTTAATGTAAGATCCTATTTGACTTTTATTTTGGTTCTAAATATAAGACTCTAATTCATTTTATCTTTCATATTTATACATTTTTTTTCAAAGTAATCCTTCTAATAATGATAATTTTAGTCAATACATTTGATTAGTAAGGATATTTTAGAAAAGACAACACCTATTTTAGATAAACAACTAACTTAACTTACTTCCTTAATCTCTTTAAATTAGTTAACTAGTTTTTATAATTAGGACCGGAGGTAGTAGTATCACATATTAGTTGTCACTCAACTACCGGCCGATCCGGAATGCGGAATAAATAAGCAACCCGCGAACTTTAAGCTGATAGAGGCCTTAACGAAGTCATTCAACATTGCCCGACATAAGTGGGTGGACCTTGATAAGAGTATCGATTCTGTGTTTGTTTTCTGGGCTTTGAATTATTCATTGTGAATAGGAATCTTGTCCGATATCCAGGCCCATGGTCCCATCATGTGGTGGAAGCAAAACACAGAAAGATTTAGAAAAATGGCACGTGCTGATCCATAATTCGCAATGCCAATAGTGGTTCCCCCAAAAAGATGAGTTATTTTGAATTTTGAGATGAAACTGAATGAGTCATTCCATCTTGACTGCTTGAGGAGTCACTTCATATGAATTCCAAATGATATTTAAACTTTTCAAATAATTAAGGATCAAATTGAAAAAATGCATCAAATGTTAGGACAAGCCCAAATTAAAGTTTTTAAATAGAAATAAGGGAATATATAAATTTTTATCCCTTAACCAACCCCTCCCTTGTATTTTCCAATGAACAATCCGTATAACAACATAATTATCGTCAACTTTATCGTCAACCCAAAAACAAAAACAAAAGCTATGTGTGTGTGTGTGTGTGTGTGTATATTTCCCTTATATTCTCTGCTTGCATTGTATTCACGTCTTTAAAGATTTCTTATATGCAGAGCCATGATATTGATGAGCCGCCCACTTCCCTCCCTTCCTTTCTCTCTTTGCGTGTGTTTGTTTTTGGGTTGATAGCAAACCCCAAAAAAAAAAAAAAACACACAGACACCACCACGTGACATCACAATACAGTCATAGACGTAATTAAGTAGTAACGTTGGACAACAAACAAACACATATGTGTGGGTAGTTCCAGTGACAACATCGTAAAGATATTTGATTAGAAAGATAAGCTTAACCAGTCACCCCTCACCCACCTCGTTTTTTCCCAAAAACAAAAAAAAAATTGGACACAGAGCGAGACGTGACAAGAACTGAAATCTGAACCCCATGCAGTCTCCTAAGATCAGATAATAATGGGCCTAATCTTGAACCCTGAGTATTAATTAAACTAAATTAGACTAAATAAAATGTCCCGTGTATCTTATATATGGTCAGAAAATCCCTTCAACAAAGTTTATGCGAAGTTATTTAATTAAAAGAGCACGTGTTTAAGAATATGTTCAAACAGGAAGTAATTCCCAGCAAGTAATGATCTCTTACTCCTTTTTCACGCGATATTAAATTGTTCACTTGCAATTTTATTTGTGGTGTTTTTAAGACTTGTTAAGAGTTGTGCATTTTGCTCTCAATCTTGTAATATGGTTCTGTTTCTCTTTTTTGGTCAACCCATCTGGGACGTTTGCTTTTAATCTTCTTCCCCTTTTGACTGATCTGTTAGATTTTTGTGTTATGTATTGCGTCTGTATATAGATGCGTTATGAGTACGAAGCCAATACGTCAATCCTAACCTTTAAATAAATTAAAGTTGGGCTCAGTAATGGTCCTACCAAGTTTAATTTGACCCCACGAATGCAATAATTTTTTTTTTTTTAAGAAAGAGAAGTTTAAGAGGGTTTGGTATGGGAATTTATTGGGGCTGGGACATATATTTTCAAGATTAAAGAATGCTCATAAAAATATTTGTAGATTGCTCTCCAATAATGTTTTTACATCATTAATGAGATTTGGGTCTATAATTTTACGGGTGATGGACCAAATCTTTGTTATTTGTTGGTTATCCTGCACATACAAATACTAATATATGTAATATCCTTTTTTTTTTATCAGGTTATATGAGCAGTGTGTCATTCTTCTTAAAGAAAAGAAAACAAATTAAGATGAATTTTTCATTTGAGAGATTCTATTTTTAAAAAAGTGTAAAAAAAAAGATTTGTTTTATTGCTTTGATTCTAAATATAAAACTTATTATGTAGTATAAATTATACTATAAAATGAGTTTTATATTTAAAATCGAGAGAATAGTGTAAAGTCTAAGATAACTTGTAAGAAAAAGGCTAAAGTATATATTTGGTCTTTTAACTTTTTGTAAGGTTTCAGTTTGGTTATTTAACTTTAAAAAGTATACTTTTAATCATTTAATTCTAAAATTATTAGTCTTAAATGATGATTTTTTTAACAGTCATGATTATTTTGAATATTAAATTTAATATGTTAGTATTTAGTAATGTTTCATTTTATTATCATTTTTTGTTAACAGTTTTAAGATTAAAGGACTAAACATTTACTTTTTAAAGTTAAGAAACCAAAATAAGACTTTGTGTAAAGTTAAAGGATTAGAAGTATACTTTAGCCAAAGAAAAATCATCAAGATATAAATGCTAGGACTAAATTTCATCTTTGGAATTCTAATAAGTTTTCTTATATTTGGGATCGGGAAGGGAGTAATTTTTCCTTAAAAAAAGCTTTTGTCAGTTAATGCTATAAAGTGTCCCATGTTAGTTGTCACTCAACTAGTGGCCGAACCGGAATGCGGAACAAATAAGCAGCCCGCGAACTTTAAGCTGATCGAGGCCTTACCAAGTCATTCAACATTGCCCGACAATATTGGACTTTGATAACAGCATCGATTTTGTGTTTGTTTTCTGGGCTTTGAATAATTCATTGTGAATGTGAATCTTGTCCGATATTCAGGCTCATAATGCCATCATGTGGTGGAAGCAAAACGCAGAAAGATTTAATACGTGATTGGATAGAAATCAAATCATGATTTTAAAAATACTTTTACGGTTTACGAAGTAAATATGTGGAGAGATTTGTCTCATTTTACAAAAAAGTGTTTCTTAGAAGGACTTTTGAAGGTTGCCAAAAGAAAAATGAGAGGTACTGGTCCATAGCTCGCAATACCAATAGTGGCTCTCCCAAAAAGACAAGTTATTTAACCAATGAGGTTAGGTCTAGTAGAAGAGGTTAATCCCTTATAATGTAGCGAATCAATATTCGAATTTTTGTTGAGAGAGATGCCTATATTTAGTGCCCGACAATATCTCAAATAGGATTACTTCTAATAGGAGGATACTTATGCTTTAGTTTTTTTTAAAAAAAAAATGGTAAGTTATTTTGAATCTTGAGATGAAACTAAATGAGTCATTCCATCTTGACTGCTTGAAGTGTCGCTTCATATGAATTCCGAATAGGTACTCTGTTGAGCCCCATATTTTGTACAAATTTAATCCATTTATAAATAGGATGATTTTCTCAAAATAGTTATAATTTGTATTATGAATGTATTAATATATCAGTAAATAATATTATGACTTGCAAATTTATACCTTTTTTCAAATACTACCTCTGGTCCTTAATATAAGACTTTGTTTGACTTTTATTTTGGTCCTAAATATAAGAGCCCAATCCACTTTGTCTCTTATATTTATACATTTTTTTTCTAAAGTAGCTCTTCTAATAATGATAGTTCTAGTCAATACACTTGATTAGCAAGGATATTTTAAGAAAGACAATACCTATTTAGGACAAATAACTAACTTAACTTACTTCCACTACTACAAAAAATACATTTAACGGCGGTTAAAATAAGCTTTTTACGGCGATTTTGAGAGCGATGTCTATGCTATCAACGTAAAATGTAAAGGATTTCACGGCGGTTATATAAATAACTGCCGTGAAAATTTTTTATTCCTTTAAGCTACGTTTCATCCTATTGATCAGGAGGGAACGGGAGAACAAAGCCTCAAAGGAAATCTCTTGCTAGTTAAAAGCATTCTGATGGAGTAAATATAGATTCTTTTCTACCTTCATAGAGTCACTTAGCTTCACTTTCGGCCACCAGATCGAAACAACTAAGATTTAATAAAGGTAAAATCAAAGACTCAGATTTGATAAAATCAAAAACTCAGATATGCTAAAAATCAGATCTCTTTAAACTCAGATTAAGCATCTTATTTTTAACTAAAGAAAATAATCATATCAAACCACAAAAACTGCAAAATCCACAGAAAGAATGAAGGTGAAAAACTCACAAATAAGAATGAAGAGGATGAGGCGATGGTGACGGCAACAGCAACAGCGACAGTGATGGAAGAACATGGTGGAAATGATAGAGGCAATGGATAAACGCCGACAAATATAGGAGGAGGGAGAAAATCGAGTGAGGATGTGGTATGGGGGACTATGAGCTCTGACTCTGAAAAGTGAAAACTATCGCGCGATGGATTTTAAAATTTTTATAGACTTTTTACGGCGGTTATTTAAAAAATCGCCTTTAAAAGTCCGCTTATAATTACAGAAATGCCACCGTCATATTTTTTACAACGTTTTTACTAATAACCGCCGTGAATTAGCGTCGTGAATACTCTTTTTTGTAGTAGTGTTCATTAATCTCCTCAAATTAGTCAACTGGCTCTTATAATTAGAATGAGGGTATTATGTTTTTTCAGAAAGAAGATTAGCCCCGCAATACTGTCCTGAAAGATGCTTTTTCCAACAAAACACAATAAAGATAATTCCAAACGAGGGAAACTCGCAGGAAGCTTCATTTACAATCAAACTCAAGTGCAAAGCCAGCGTCAGAACTTAAATAGAAGCCAAACCTCAGTCGACAACATTAAAACATGCGCACGAAGACAAACAAGCATACTGAAAAATGATAATCACTTGTAACATAAAATCAAACAAGAACAATACTAGTAATTATACAAGCAAGGCTTAGAGCCAGACGAGTAGGCAGAGCTGGTAGGAGGACTGAACATGAAGAGTGAAGTGAGTGAACTAGCAGTGGAAAGAGGATTGAACGATGTTGCAGCGGAGAGGGAGGGCCATGGCTTTGTCAGGTTCGATGCCGTAGAAGGAGAGGAAGCCTGAGCCTTTGAAACGGCACAGACATTGGAGGTCGGCGTTTGAGAGAGCCGAGCAGCAAGCTTTCGTCGGCGGCGGAGGGTTTTGGCCGCTCACCGATGGCTGGCACGCCTTCAACCCCTCCGGTGTCATCCTGCACAGACCTTCACCACTCGCCACGTTCATGCCTATCACCATCAACAATAACCCCACCATCACTACCACCTTCTTGATGTACCTGTAAGCTTCCATCTCTCCGTGTATTGTATTGGTTTGGGGACGAGAATGGAGTGAAGCCTGTTTATACAGACTCAACGTAACCTCTGGGACAATATATTCATGATCAACTTCGCCTATATATAGCAATAAAAGAGTAAAATATGTGCATTATTGTGCATTAGATTATTGGCGCATAGGAGGGACCAGTGTATCACGGGAACGCTTTGGATTTACCCCTCCTTTACTGCTTTTATGATTTTTTATATAATAATTGTAACTATTTTGTGTATCAATGATGGATACGTGTAATCGTCACCTTTTTTATTACCAACATGTGAGTATTTGCATATTGTTAAGCACCGGATTCTCACGGACGAGATTGTGGCTCAAACCTCAAGAAATCGTGTTCCTTACTGTTCCATCCCACCACAGCCCACAGGCTTAAAAGATGCCTTAGCGTCCGCTTGGATTAATATTAGTTGTGGAGAGTTAATTTTAAGCTATATAAAGTAAGTATATCAGAAAATTTTTGGTTCATAAGTGCAAAAGTGTATTCGGTTTTAGGTTGATCCATAAGATTCTTCTAGTTTTTAATATAAAATTTAATTGTTGAGTTAATTTTGGTTCTACGTGTGAGACATATTTTTTATATTTATTATTATTTTTTAAATGATCCCTATTGATACTCTTTCAACTATAATCAAGTAGAAGATGGAGAGAAGATATTAAGGAAGATGATTATAATGTTTTAGGAAAAATATATCATATTCCTTATAATTAACTAACTTTAACTAACTTATCTAACTTTTATAATTTAAGTTAAATATGTTTTACATTAAAAACTGGAAGAGTACGTAGCTTCTTAGTAGTATAAGGAGGATGGGGTTTTGAGCGAAGCACAAAACTAAGAACTTGGCAGTTAAATTTATCATCCAGAGAGCTTACAACCTAAAAATCTAGTTGCATCGCCTCCTTCGATCAACACTAAAGATCTCAGGAATATAATCAATATGCGTTATACATACACTACCTCTGGTCTTAATTATAAGAGTCAGTTGACTAATTTGGAAAAATTAAAGAAAGAAGTTAAGTTAGTTATTTGTAATAAATAGGTGTTATATTTCCTAAAATATCCTTATTAATCAAGTATATTGGCTAAAACTATAATTATTAGAAGGACTATCTTAGAAAAAATTGAGTAAATGTGAGAGACAAAATGGATTGGAGTCTTATATTTAGAACTAACATAAAAATCAAATGTAGTCTTATATTAAGGACCGAAGGTAGTATAATATCAACAAATATGCGTTCTTTCAAGGGACAACCTCGAAGAGATATTACACACACACACACTTTATTTCTCCCTCCCCAATCCCCCATGAATTTATTATTCGTGAAGCACCGAATTCTCTGACCGAAGAAATAATGGCTTGACTCAAAAACTCCGATAACCCATGGATTTAACTTACTCATGTACTACCTCCGGTCTTTAATATAAGATCCTATTTGACTTTTTATTTGGTCCTAATTATAAGACTCCAATCCATTTTGTCTCTCATATTTATATATATTTTTCCAAAATAGTCCTTCTAATAATGATAATTTTAGCCAATACACTTAATTAACAAGGGTATTTTAGGAATGACAACATTTATTTATTACAAATAACTAACTTAACTTACTTCCTTAATCTCTTCAAATTAGTCAACTGGGTCTTATAATTAGGGGTGTTCAATTTGTCCCGTCCCGGTCGTCCCGTCCCGGTTCCGGTGAGTTCGGGACGGGACGGGACGGGACAAAAAAAATTTCGGGACGGGACGGGACAGTGACCGGGACGGGACGGGACGCGGGACGGGGTTGTCCCGTCCCGTCCCGTCCCGGGATATTTTTTTTTTAAAAAAATTATTTATTAATAATTATTATTAGATTATTCAATTTACTTATTAATAATAATAATTATTTTTATAGTGATTTTTAACTCTTAAGTTGTAATATTATCTCAACAATATCTCCTTCCTCAATAAAATAATTCATAAAGCCATTATATAGTGTTTTTTTTATCGTATTTTTTTTTACAGTATTATTTTTACACCTTTTTTATACTATATAATTGAGTTTTTTACATAATATTTTTTATAATGTTTTTATCTTTGGAAGCCTAACAAAAAATAAGCATTATAACATAAAAAAATTTCATATAAAAAATTATAATTTTTTTTTAAAAAAAAAGGGGGAGGGGAACGGGACGTCCCGTCCCGTCCCAGTTCCGTCCCGGTCCCGACGGGACCGGGACAAAACCGGGACGGGACGGGACACGGGACTAAAATTAGAGAGGGAAGAAACTTTAATTAGGACCGGAGGTAGTATATTGAAATTAGAGAGGGAAGAAACTTTCGGCCTCGGGGTCTGTAGTTAAATTAAGCCTAGCCTTGCTTCTTTCACTCATTCACATCTAATTAGTAACTCCATTTGCAATATAATCATGTAAGAAGAAACCACCTGACGTGCCCATATAAAAAAGTACAGATCTGATGAATAGTATTTACCAACGTGCTATCCATTGTGAACTTCTAAATTTCTTTAGCTTAACGCAAAGAACACTGAACAAGGCTCAATCTTCCTTTTTTGGCCTTGTCCCCTAACCAACCCCTCCCCAAATCTTCCTTTCCACTTACCTCTATTTATTATATATAATAATTTTAAATACTCCGTCCGGTCTTTATTATAAGTTTCAAATAACTAATTCACAGATGATAAATAACTAGTTAAAAACAATAAATAAGTTAGAAATATACTTATGTTTTCATATATACTTTTATAAGAAATGAGAAAAAATATTAAAGAAAATATGTGGATAAATGTGATAAAAAAAGAAGAGAGAATAAATAATTAAGAATCAAATTGAAACAAACCCAAATTAAAGTTTATAAAATGAATTGCATTATTTTTTAAATTTGAAGTTTATAAATACAACCGAGAAAATATATAAATTTGCATCCCCTAGCCAACCCATCCCTTGTCTTTTCAAATGAACAATCCGTATAAAAACAAAATTATTGTCGACCCAAAACAAAAACAAAAGTTATATATATATATATATATATATATATATATGTTGCTCCTATATTCTCTGCTTGCATTGCATGCACGTCTTTAAATATTTCTTTTATACAGAGCCACGATGATATTGATGAGCCACCCACCTCTCTCTCTCTGTTTTGTTTGGGTTGATAGCAAACCGGAAAAAACACAGACATCACCACCTGACATCACAATACAGTCATAGACGTAATTAAGTGATAACGTTGGACAACGAACAAACATGTATGTGTGGGTAGTTCCAGTGACAACATCGTAAAGATATTTATTTGAATGGAAAGATAAGCTTAACCAGTCACCCCCAACGCCCACCTCTTCCCCCCCCCCCCCCCGGGGGGAAAAATGGACACAGAGCGAGACGTGAGAAGCACTGAAATCTGAACCCCATGCAGTCTCCTAAGATCAGATAATAATGGGCCTAATCTTGAACCCTGAGTATTAATTAAACTAAATTAGACTAAATAAAATGTCCCGTGTATCTTATATATGGTCAGAAAATCCCTTTAACAAAGTTTATGCGAAGTTATTTAATTAAAAGAGCACGTGTTTAAGAATATGTTCAAACAGGAAGTAATTCCCAGCAAGTAATGATCTCTTACTCCTTTTTCATAGGATATTAAATTGTTCACTTGCAATTTTATTAGTGGTGTTTTTAAGAGTTGAGTACCACCTCCGGTCCTAATTATAAGAGCTAGTTGCCTAATTTGAGAATATTAAGGAAAGAAGTTAAGTTAGTTATTTGTAATAAATAGGTGTTGTCTTTCCTAAAATATCCTTGCTTATCAATTGTATTGGCTAGAATTACTATTGTTAGAAGAACTACCTTGAGAAAAAATGCATAAATATAAGAGACAAAGTAGATTGGAGTCTTATATTTAAGATCAAAATAAAAGTCAAATAAAGTTTTATATTAAAGACCGGAAGTAGTACGTTGGTCTCAATCTTGTAAAATGGTTCTGTTTCTCTTTTTTGGTCAACCCATCTGGGACGTTTGCTTTTGATCTTTTTCCCCTTTTGACTGATCCGTTAGATTTTTGTATTGTGTATTGCTTCTGTGTATAGATGCGTTATGAGTACGAAGCCAATACGTCATTCCTAACCTTTAAATAAATTACGCTGGCCTAATTAATGGTCCCACCAAGTTTAATTTGACCCCATGCATGCCAATAATCTCTCTTCTTTTTTTTTTTTTAAATGAAAGAGAAGCTTAAGTGAGTTGGGTATGGGAATTTATTGGGGCTGGGACATATATTTCCAAGATTAAAGTATGCGTATAAAGATAGTTATAGATTGCTCCCCAATAATGTTTTTACATCATTAATGAGATATGGATCTATAATTTTATGGGTGATGGACCAAATCTTTATTATTTGGTGGTTATCCTGCACACATAATACTGATATATAATACTTCCTTCAATCCTAAATATAAAACCTGTTTTTACACTAAAAAATAGGTTTTATATTTAAGGTCAGAGGAGTATCTTTTTTTTTATCAAGTTGTATGAGCATCGTGTCATTCTTCTTAAAGAAAAAAAACAAAGTTATATGATTTTTCATTTAAGAGATTCTATTTTTAAAAAAGTTCTAAAAAAGATTGTTTTATTGCTCTGAGCTTAAATATAAAATCTATTTTGTAGTGTAAATTTCAATATAAGATGAGTTATATATTTAGGAACGAAAGAGTACTATAAAGACTAAGATAACTTGTAAAAAGAAAAATCATCAAGACATAGATTGATACGCTGTCCCAATGTATATACATCGAATGATGATATTTCAAAATTCAAATTTAATACTTTTGTCCCTATCACATTCACAATTAATGCCTGCATATTAGATACCCAAACCGGGAAAATATAAAATTTGATGACCCCGTCACATTTAATTCGGATACATATCCTGTAGGCATCCAACGCTATTATGTTTGGTAGGCAGGGGCTAAAAAACAAGATGAGAAATTGATACAAGACAAGTTTGTACTTTTCTTGGTTGCACCTAACACCACCCTGATCTTATTTTTTAGGTATATTGAGTATCTTGATCTTATTTAGGTCTAGTATTTTGATTTTATTTTCTGATTATATCCAGCATCTTGATATTATTATTTTTAATTATATCTAATGTCTTAGTTTTTATATTGGTATTTCAGATTAAAAAAATTTATATTGGTAGATGAACAAAAAATAAGATCATGGTACTGGACACATCATAAAAAGCATTAGGAGTGCTGGATGCACTTGATAAATAAGATTAGTATGTTAAATGCACTTTACTCTGAAAAAATGATAATAATAAATTTATATGATACAAAATATAAAAATCATTTTTATTGCATATGATATTTATTTTTTTAAAATAAAGTTGCATCCAACATATTGATCGTTTTTAGATGCATTTAGCATCATAATTTATTTTATGATATATTTAGCATCATAATGTTATTTTTCCTGTATATTCAACAGTCTAGTCTTATTTATAATATATCAGTGGATGTATTAGAAAAGTAACATTGAGGTGCTAAAAACATGTAAAAAATAAAATAAAATTAGGGCGCTGAATTCTCACCACCGCTCCACTTGCCAACAAGCTGTTTTAAGAATTATCGAGAATTTAGAATACAAGGGAAAAAAATGAACAATACATTTTCATCCATATTTTTTAAAACAATGTAATGCTGATGCGTGTTTTAACATAAAATGTAAGTTTAATTGGATTATGGTCCCAATGTATAATCAAATGTCAAATACCACCTCCCATCTTTTGAATAAATCAAATAAGTATATTAAGTTAGTTATTTATAATACATAGGTATTGTCTATTTTAAAATATTTTTATTAATCATATGTATTAGTTAAAATTACCTTTGATAGAATCTTTAACATGTGTAATTATTATAAAAATTAATTTTAAAAAATAGATAAATAAAAAAACAGTGAATTGAGATCTTATATTTACAGAACTAATTAACTCTTATATTAGGGATTGTAATACTACCTCCGGTCCTAATTATAAAAACTAGTTGACTAATTTGAGGAGATTAAGAAAATAAGTTAAGTTAGTTATTTGTAATAAATAAATATTGTCTTTCCTAAAATATCCTTAATAATCAAGTGTGTTGGTTAGAACTACTACTATTAGAAAGACTATCTGGGAAAAAAATATATAAATATGAGAAACAAAGTAGATTATGATCTTATAATTAGAACTAAACTTAAAGTCAAACAAGATTTTATATTAAGGATCGAAGGTAGTATTATAATAATACAGTTTTTTCCGTCTTAAAGGCCAAGGAAACCAGACTTGCACTATGCCACAATTCGGTGCCGAGGCTTCATCCAAGGAAAGAACACCCGATTATGCCGGGGTGGGGCAGGGGTGCGGCGGCGAGTAGCGGAGCGTAAACATCACGCGAGGGAAAGGGTCGGTTGACGTAGCATGGAATCTGTTAGGACTTAGGAACACCCCTAAAAGTTGCGACCGATAAATTTGCAACACGCGTCAGTGTGACACGCGTCATCTGGAGAACATGGCAGAGGCGGAATGGGGCCGGTATTCCGTTGACAAAAGCAGCGGACTTGGGACTTTGGAGCACGAGGATTTGTTTGGCTTGGCCTTTTAAGGGGGTGTTTGGATAAGGCAAAACCATGGTTTGCAGAATAGCTTTTGGAGAATAGATTCTGGAGAGAATAGATTTTGAAAGAATTGATTTTCTGGAAAAGTGATTCTGATAAAGTGAGAGTGTTTGGATAATTATTGTCAGAAGTGCTTTTTGATATGTAGAAATTACTAAAAAGGACATAAGTTTAAATGATAATTACATATAATATATATTTCATAATATATGTTTATTTGAAGTAATAAATTTATTAATAATATATATTTTGACAACATAATAAATATGGCATAAATAATATAAATAATAAGAAATTAGTGTGTATATATATTAATAAAATAAATAAATATGTTTTTAAAAAATGATTTATTTTGCCCAAATAATTATACCCCTGAGCACACCCCCCAGCGTGCTGAATGAATACACCCCCCCAGCGTGCTGAATGAGTCCCCCCTGCGTGCTTGTTCCCTCCGTGGCTCATAATTGTCCCTCCGCCTGCTTATCTAAAACCAAGGTTTTGTTGGGCAAAACCTTGGTTTTAAAAAAAATGGGGGTGTTTGGCAAATTTTTTGTCAAACCATGGTTTGGCAAAAAAGCCAAACACCCCCTAAATAACAATGACTTCCACTTCCAATCAAACTCCGTTCCCAATTTCCACAGGCAGAAGGAATCTTCACCCCCTGAAATCTTAATATTGCCCTCACTTAGCTTCTGCCCCTATTTACGTTGTTACCTCCATAATCAAATAACGAATGTTTGTATTAAAATATTCATCAGTCTCAGGCAGCCATGCTAAATTTTAAATAATATGAACTAAGTTAAATCGGATTAGCTGGTTGTTTGGATATCTGATAATAGAATTCAGAAAAAGCATTGGATGCTGCGGTCCAAAGAATTATTAAAAAAAAATCATATGGATTTTAAATTTTAATATAAAGAGGCATCAAACTGCTTGGACTAATTACTGTTGATTAAGAAAATTATAAATGTAATAAAAAGTTATCTTATAAATTTATTCAAAAAATTCAAAACAAATACGGTACCAAAATATATACTGAGCTTGTGCATTTTATAAATTCGAAACCAGCAACCGGTACTATAAACTGTTTGAAAAAAGAAAGGAAAATACTATGTATATGTAAACTTTATATCTGGATTTTTTTTTTAAAAAAGGAACGTCCTTTCAGCTTATGAAGAATCTATATTCTTTTTAAAATACCTGTAGCAGCTAAAAATAAATATTTGACAGATAATAAAGAACGTATTCGTAGATTTTGTTGGATGTAAATTGTTGCTGTGTTTAATGATAAATGATTCGAACAAGTTTTTGGTCGAGTATAATTAAATTACTTACTTTTTTTTTTTTGCCAGCATAATTTAAATTGCTTACAATGTCTTAGTTAGCAAGTAACTAGGCAGTAGGCCCTCGTGCAAAAAAAAAAAAAAATCTACGTTCTCTTGATGCTATCAATTAACCTGAAATAATCCTTTCAAGTAACACTTTCAGATTAACATTCTTGTCATGGATGCATACATTTTTACAATTTTAACTTGTTCAATAATGGAAACAAGAATCTTAAATACTAAATTTGTTCTCTTTATTTTGATTTTTTTCCTTCAATATCATGCTCTGCCTTTTACACCCTCCCCAACGGGGAACTCTTGAGGATTTCTCTCTGCCGGTGGCGTCCAAACTCGATAGGACTTGTTTGGAAGCTTCGCAATAGCATTTCAAGAAGTATTTGATGTTTCAGGCTGAAGTTAGATCCAATAATTAATCAATCAATTATTTAATTATTTGTTTGCTTCTGTTTCAGCTTACCCAAAGCGTCTGGCCATATGGGTCTTTTAGTAATTTGGCAAATACAAAAATTTTAAAGAAAAAATTGGATGCTGACGCCATTCCTTTTCGAAGCTTCTTCTGGAAACAAAATAACAGATTGTTTCATTTCATCCATGTTTGTGTGTTCTTATGTCTCAAATCTGAACGCTGATGTTCTTGAGCTTAGCTTGCTTCTCCCTTCTCTTTGGATAATCGTTGCTTTGCGCGTTAGAACTGAACAGTGTATAAGAGAAAGATTTCTAGAGAAAGAAAAATATAAAGGGGTATTTTTTGTTTTGGCCGAAATATAAAGGGGTATTGCTTCCCGCGTTTTCCATCTTCAGCATTACCCTCATTTCTCTCATGCGTGCAAGCGATTCTCAAATCTATCTCTCAGCCCACCCCTAAAAAATTTCCTGGTCCTTGCCGGTCCTTAATATCTTTAAGACTCTGCATTCCCCTTCAACCTCAAGTTCATTTATCTCACTTTCCTCTTTTGAGAAAACGAAAGAAGAAGAACCCGTCCAGTTAGCTCCAACGAACTTGTTTGTCGTTCTTTTGGATTTTCTCCTCACCAATCGCTTTCCAAGGTTGGAACTTTCGAAAGCTCTCTGTCTGGGTTTGTTTGATTCAATCCACTTGTTGTTACATTTCAATATCTGGTGATCTTGTGCTTGTCTTTATGCTCATGATGATGTTAGAGTTATCCGAATATAAAAGATAGCGTTCATTCATCTATTTGTCAAACAGGGTTGTTCTTAATCTTCCTAGGTTTAAACTTTTCAAAATCTCTATCTGGACGAGCTTTGTTCATTCACGCGTTCATTTCAGTATCTGGAGATTTTGTGCTTGTCTGTGTTCATTCTGATATTGTGAATTCATACAAATATATCGGATAGCGTTCATCTGTTTGTTCAATTGTCATATTGGGGTTATCTTGTGAGGTCAAATTTCGGGTTTAAGATTCTGCCCCTCAAATTTCTCTCTTCATTCTAAGAAATTGACCAGAAATCACTTGGTTGAATCACAAGGGGGTTCTGAATTAAGCTTAATTCTGCTATTTCTCTGTATGATCAGATTTCCTTTGAAGCAATGGGGAGCCATATGAGCAAGAGGACCCCTGAAACATCATATGCAATCAATTTCAATACTGATATGCATTATACAACCGAGCTGAGTTCATATGAAGCTGCCTGCAAGCTTGATGCTGATTTGCAATCTTTCGACACAACACTTCATGCTAGAACAAATCAAGTCATAAACACTCTTGCAGATGGCGTTGACGTTCGAGCTCTTTCATTTGTATCTCTAAAACAAGTCACGGAGTGCCTTCTGGAGATGAACCAGGAAGTTGTTAGAGTGATTCTGGAATGCAAGAAAGACATATGGAAGAGCCAAGAACTCTTTGATCTAGTTGAAGAGTACTTCGAGAATAGCTTACAGACTCTAGATTTCTGTGCTGCGTTGGAGAAGTGCCTAAAGCGAGCTAGAGATGGCCAGCTTCTTATCCTGGTGGCTCTGCAACAATTTGAGGAAGAAGCAGAGTTACGAGACAATCGCTTTGTGAAAACACTACAAGAGCTCAAGAACTTCAAAGCAGCTGGTGACCCTTTTACTGAAGAGTTCTTTCAAATCTTTCAGTCTGTTTATAAGCAGCAAATGGTAATGCTTGAGAAGCTTCAAGTAAGAAAAAGCAAGATTGATAAGAAGCTCAAATCTATCCACACATGGAGGAAGGTGACCAGTATGATATTTGTTGCTACATTTGCTGCCGTTCTGATATGCTCAGTTGTGGCAGCAGCCGTGGCTGCTCCACCGGTAGCGTCTGCTCTTGCTGCTGCAACATCAATCCCAATTGGGACAATGGGAAAATGGATTGATTCTCTTTGGAAAAACTATGAGAATGCACTGAAGGGACAGAAGGAAGTGATTAGCTCAATCCAGGTAGGGACTTATGTAGCAATCAAGGACTTGGATAATATCAGAGTTCTGGTTGATAGATTGGAGATTCAGATTGAGTCTTTACTGCGTAGTATAGACTTTGCCATTGAAGAAGAAGCAGTGAAGATTGCAATAGAGGAGATTAAGAAGAAGCTTGGGGTGTTTATGAAGAATGTTGAAGAATTAGGAGTCCAAGCTGATGTGTGTAGCCGTGACATAAGGAGGGCCAGGACTGTAGTTCTCCAGAGAATCATAAAGCATCCTCACAATTGAAGATGATCCATCCTCAGAATTCTAGTAAATTTGAATTTTCTTTCATGTTCAAGGCAATAAAAAGAAACTGGATTTTAATCTATTCTTTCGGTATGTTAAGGTAGCTGAAATTGGTTGTTCATTCACAGCATTGTGGTTATGAAATGTAGATTGTTTAAGATTTTCATTGATTTTTGTTGTTGGTTCTTAGTTGTTTAGCTTTGAATAGCTTGACAATGGCATTGCTTCTAAAATGGAATATGCCTTAGACAACTAGGATTTGATGTCTTAATGGTTGTTTGGTTGCCATCTCTTCCCCTTCATTGTTCAAATCATGAAGAAGAGCAAGGGGAGAAGAAATAGAATAGAAATTATTTTAAAAAAATTTGTATAAAAAATGCCAATATCTTTAAAGAACAATTATTTCCAACGATAAGTATCATTATACTCATCAAATTCCAACCATGCAACTTTAATATGGATGGTCAAGATTTAAATTTTTAAACTTTGTTTTTGGAAAAATATTTTTCTTTAATAGGTACATAATCCAAAAAAATGTAGGCTAACTATGAGTTTTTTTTTTAAAAAGTAATATTTTTATTTAAAAATATCAGTTGAAAATTTTAGATTTAAACTATTGAAATTATATTTAAATAGTATAGATTTTATCACAATGATGAATATTATGTGATGAGCATCGAAACTGATTCTATTATTTAGGCACCTACTACTTAATTATTCTGTTCGGTGAATGGCTGAATGTTATGGTTTTTGTCAAAGAAATAAAATTAGTATCTTTTCTAATGTTAGTAATGCTCTCTCTCTCTTTCTCTCATTTTTTATATAACTTACTCAACCAATTTAGATCAATTAAAGAAGTTAACATTGATTTTCTTAAATTATCTATGTGTAACATTATATTATGTATCAATTTAGAAGTTAGATAAATTACTTTAAGAATAAATGATAATGCTTATATATTCAATGTACATTTTAAACTTAAATTAGAAAAAATAATTTTAAATTATAAAAAAGTAAATTCAAAATACTATTAATAATAAGATCAATTACATGATAAATTAGAAATAAAAAAAATACATGCATTAAATTGTTTAAAAAACTCTAAATATATAAATTTAACTTGAGTAACCAAAACTTTCATATTCATATTCAATAATTTGACCAGAAACATATATACGGATCCACGAACTTTGTCAGCACAGAACTCCTATAAGAAGTTAAGAACCAGCATGGGACCTGGTGTGGTGGGGCGTATTCCTTACGTTTCTATCATTTTTGCCCCAGGTTAACGTACCTAATTATATATAATTATGTTGCAAACATTTTTCACTAATTAAAAATAATATTCGTTACTATTTACGCGATCCACAATTCCTTATTTCAAAATGAGACAGATTGCACAAAATAAAAAGAAGAGATAAATTGCAACATTTTCTTAGACGTCATTAAAATGATAATTATATATATTTAATATGTATGTACTACCTCCGGTCCTTAATATAAAACCTTGTTTGACTTTTATGTTGGTCTTAATTATACAATCCCAATCTATTTTGTCTCTTATATTTTTTTAAGATAGCCCCTCTAATAATAGTAGTTCTAACCAATAAACTTGATTGTAAGAATATTTTAAAAAAGACAATACGTATTTATTATAAATAACTAACTTAACTTATTTCCTTAATCTCCTCAAATTAGTCAACTAATTCTTATAATTAGGACCAGAAATATTCTTCTAGCAAAGATATCTAAATTTAGCCTCTCGCTACCCATGATATCCAAGATAAATTTTATTCTTCATGATTTCTGAAGACATTAAGTTATTTGATAAACCAAAGCAGTTGAACTTGAACCTCATTTTTCAATGGGAAAGAAGAGGTCAACTTAAGTCGAGAGCCTTGCGACTTTTCTAATAAGTCTTTAAAATTATGGTCAACGTCAGTCAACGTCCTTAGGAGTAACATATCACTAACTTGCCAATAATATTTGATCACACTGGAGATTTTAACTGAAATTGGTCACGGCTTCAGTGATTGATTCCTTAATAAAAATAAAATAAAAATACAGGGACCTTGACCGAACTTGACCAAAAACTCTAGAGGCTTGAACCACCCTTTCCCGTTTTCAATTTATCATCTAATAACCCATTCATTGGAGCACTTATTTCAACCTATCACTTCTATAACCATACAAAAACCATGGGATGAAATTACATGTAATGGCAAGTAGTACAATGTTCATATTACAACAACATAATCATAGAATGATTTCAAATAAATGGCTGAGGACGAATATTGAAATAGGTAGCAGAGCCCAAATAAGCACATACTAAAGAAACATGGATCCTGAACCAGACAGATGAGAAAATGTAGAACATACACGTCCCAGTTACCATAATAACGGCCATGACGTTTAAAATACTCTTCACATCAGAGAGCTCCTTTTCTGTTACTTGATTAGGGAATTGGCCCTGGCCATAAAAATTTGACAGCAATTGGTCCTTAATCCGGAATCTGTCCATCAACCAAGACGACATTTCGTCTTCGGACTCTGGGATACTGTCGAGGGAGATTCGGCTGACATGGATGTGAACTTCAGAAGGATCCACTCCATAGACATTGTCCATAAAAGATGGGCAGCGGTATTTGTAGCCAATGGTCACATCATAAACTAAAATCAAAACAGTATAGAAACTTGAAATTTACTCAGAGTTGAAGCACTTCTAGCAATCATTTTACAAACGTTTATGAAAGAAAGAAACGGATGAATATACAGGGTTGTTTCCAAATTCCTCGGCAAATAGAAAGTACTATTAGAATCAGCAACTTAAATATTTGCACTGGTATTCTCTCCTAATTTCGTATAAGTGCCATTAAGGGGCTGCATATGCTTTATCATTGAAAAGGGGAAAAAAAAATGCAATTCAAGATCTGCAGCTATCAAGCGGCATATTCATGAACTAAAAAATAACATATTCTGCAATACATGCTAAAGGATACAAGACAGATATTACGGCTTCATCAGGCACTCGTACTTTCCCAAACCAGCAAATGAAAAGAACAAGAGATTACTAGGGATGGTAATAGTCCAGAACCAATTCTGCAGTGGTCGGCACTGTCTTGCTCTTCTTATTTTGCCTAGTACCTATTTCATAGACTCGTGAGGTTTTTTTCCTTCTACTGCTTACTTGAAGCTGGGAGTATTCTATTGTCTTATATCTGTCTTTTCTCCCCTCAAAACAAATTAAGAAAATAATTTGACTTCATAATAAAACCATTTTCAAATGGTATTGTTTCTTCTAGAACTTCTGTGTGGCAACGTATTTCTGTTCAAACTAGAAGGAATTATAGCTTGATGCATAAACTTAGGGTGACCATGTTTTGTGCTATGCTCTATGTTATTCGGCAGGTTAGGAGTGCTTTAGTTTTCTGAAGAGAACTCCTAAATACTGCTCAGATCTATCAAACAGGTCAGAGCAAGTCAAGCCTAAATTGTCATCTCTAGAGACCAGGTGGTGCATAATTCTTGTATAAGTCAAAGGAATGCCTAAAAAAGGAAGCATAACAACTACATCTAACGTTCAATAGTAATTAGAGGTAGAAAGAAAGAACAACCTGCATTCAGGGAATCCCTCATTTCCTGCAAGCAGGTGCAGAAGCCCTTTGTCCTTGGAAGCAAAA
This sequence comes from Neltuma alba, assembly GCF_004799145.2. NCBI lineage: Eukaryota > Viridiplantae > Streptophyta > Magnoliopsida > Fabales > Fabaceae > Neltuma > Neltuma alba. The sequence continues at coordinate 21,606 of NW_021632925.1, forward strand.
CATGCTTCAGAATGGGTAACCCATGTTCAGCAGCATATTTTTGACTCCGATCACACTTCTTCTCACTACATTAGGAAACAGAAAAGTGGTCAGAAACTATCAACAGAATGCTACAAACTACATAGTTAAATATGCTTCATTACATAATAACATATATAAGCATCCTTCAAACTTGCACTCGGACGCTGCTGGCTGCATTATCGTCTATCTAATCACATACAAGCAGCCTTCTCATTCTGGGAATCACAATCATCATGAGCATATACATGTACCAAGTTTTAGTTGATAACCATAACATAGGAAAAAAAGAAAAGAAACTATGGACAAGTGGCTTACGTGAAATCAGTGCCTTCTGGAAAGAGAGCAAGCCAAAGTGGATCTCGAGGATCCTTGAAAGTAGAGAGCATACTATGCATGGTTGATTCATCAACCTCCCACTTCCTTTCAACTGGGATGAATTCCAGTATGTGAAATGCCCAACCAAATACAGGAAGTCTCATCAAGCTGCTCTTAAGAATATATCTTATGTATCCAAGGCATCCCTTTCGCAAGGCAAGGTCCCATAAATACATCCAATCAACTTCAGTTCTATGGTTTGCAATCAGCAATATCCGTTCTCTGGACGGTACAATGTCTCCAGAAAATATGACTTTAGTCTTGTTTATCTTCTCAAAAAGGAAAGGCCACAAAGCTAGCCAAGCACCAAAGAAAAAGGAAGTTGCCTTTCTGCTGTAATGTATGCTAAATAGTCGCACTATAACAGCACTAGTAAAGCCAAAGTACACTAACATTATAAATGCAGTGGAAAACAGCACCACTAGACACACCAGACCCCTTAAAACTTTCAGCGGAGTCAGTGCGTGATGCTGTACAGGAGTAAGAGCCGCCATATGCTACTAAAGATTATCACAGACTGCAAAGGCAAGGTAACAATGTTTCTTGAAAGTCACGTCCTTCAGGAATAATTAAATTTAATCATTTTCTCAGGGAATCAGTACTCTTGGATGGCATGCAGTATATTACAAAGCTCATCTAGCTTATCTTGATACAGCTGAATTTCTTTGAGAGAAAAAAAAGCTCCCCATTCAAGGCTTCTAGCATCAATGCAACCAAAGTTTTTGAAAGCTGTTCTTTCCTTCTAGGTGATCCAGTTAAAGATGGATATGGGACAAGTTTCGCAAAAATAGGACCAAAACTGAAAGCTGGTAGTAGAAGCTTAGGGCATCATATCTTTACCCTGAAGAAAGAAAGTTTGGAAAAAAATGAGTGGTGCAAAGTATCACAAAATATGAATAAGCAAATAACTTGTTATAGCATTGACATATCTATTAAGAGGAAAGAATTGGATGATGGCAGAAATGGTCACAATGGCCCATGAAGTTTTGCACCTTGATAAAGTCCCATAGACAGATACACTCGATTAGATTAAAACTGAAAGAGAAGTTACTTGTTGATGGAAAAGCCCAATTTTCCTAGATAGGTAAATATGAGTCTGTTGGGAAGGGCCAGAAAAATCCTAATTTTACCTACATCTGTTAGGTTAAAATCTTTCGATTCTGGGACACTTGGGGACGGGAGACTGTTATTGCGGGCATAATCAGGAAAGCACATGGCATAATTTCCTAATGATGCCAGAGGTACTTGCTGGTTTTGCCATCATAGTTCTATTGATTGATTTGTAGATAACAGAAAAAATAAAAATAAATTTCAGGATTTCAATTCCATCTTATTTGGACACATCTATACAAATTCATGATTAAAAAGGCATCCTTCCTCTTGATCTTTTCTCTTGGGCTTCACCATAAGGCATTTTAATAGTGCATATCTAAAATCAAGCGGAAACCATTTCCTTCAAGTACGATTACATAAAACTGCACCTTCCAATACACTATAATCACATCGAAAGACGTAATATCTGATGAAGCTGTTAATGATCTTGTGCTCATAACAAAACAGACATTAACCAAACATCATCAAGGATACTTACAGTTCCTTTCTTCATTTTCTCTTAAAGAATAAGGAACAAATAGGATCAAATCCCATTGGCCAAAAAGCCTAATGGTTGCCCAGAAAACCCAGGAAAAAAAGTACAGTTATTCAAAGCATGAGTTTTTGGCTAAAAAGGAAGTACGAAATTTAGAAACAACAGCAGTAACCCCATGCAATGTTGAGGAAACCAAAGAATCTACAAAAGGCATTCAGCCATTATGGGGTAAGGTAGAAAAACAATGAACTTAAACCTCATTCTGTTCTTTACCATATTTCATCATTTTTTTCCAGCACTTTCTCGGGCCCCAAGCAGATCGTGAGATCAGAAAGCGCAATGAAGCGGGCAGGAAGCTGACCTGGTAAGGACTAGGGAGAATCCAACAAGGTGATTGGTGCGATAGGCTCCAGAGGATAAAAGCGACGTCTATACACCCATGCTTCTGCAATAATACCCTGTGCACTGTTCCAAGCTAAGCTAAGCTAACAGCAGAGGATGAAGGGACTGGCTTAAATTTAACTCGTACTTCGCAAGAAAATAGCCTGCTAAATGCATGAAATTACGAAGCTTGCCATGATTCCATAAACTGTCCAGTGTTCTCGAAAAAATTAGTAGTTTCCAGCTTTCTTTAATAGTTTTTGACAAAATTATATTTTCTCCTGAGTTTCATTCCGGAAATTTCTTTTTTTTTTTTACCAGAGATTCCGGAAATTTCTTGACTACTTTATTTCTGCGAAAAACTTCTTGATGTCAGTGCTCTTTTCTTTTGTGCACAATATAAATTTTCTTCCGAATTTTGTGTTTAATCGAGAGATATTATTTGCTAAAATTAGGATATATTTGTCCGTGTTAGTGCTCAAAAGTTGACTACCTTTTTTAAAATTTAATATAAATGTAAGTATACACCTGCAGATTCAATGGTTTGATTCATAAGCTCTGATATTAAGAAAGTTTATCTTGCATTAAACTTCGATAAAGCTTCGATAATTGGTTTACAAGTGAAGACCACTTATCTTTCCGTAAACAGCACAGTATAACGTAGCAGAGGATTTGCTTTTAAAAGTTTTCATAAAAATAAAAGAACCAATACAAAGTTTCATTATTTCTGGACAAGATAACGTATTTTATTGAGTTTCACATCATTTGCATTTTGCAGGTCAACTAAATATGACTGTACTCTCGCATATTCAATATCTTTATAATTATAATTATTCATTATGTTAAGTTTTTATACTTATGCATTTTTTATAATTTAAAATTTTATATTTGATAGGATTAATATAATCTTCGGTCTCTTAGGCTTGTCTTCATTTTGGTTTTAGTTCTTTAAATTTTAAATTATAAGTTTTAACTCTTTAAGAGGCAAAATAGTTCAATTTTTTATCAGATTATAAAAACTAATATTTTAAATAAAAAAAACTTGAAGAATCAAAATATATAGTTTAAAACTTAATGAATCAAAACTAAAATAAGCGTAAATTTGAAGAATCAAAGTTTGTATTAACTAATTGGGAAAACCATATTGGAGGTACCTATACTTTCTCTCAATTTTCAATTTGGTACCTATGTGTTTTTCGTTCTTAACTAAATCTTTAATTTTGTTCTAATAACATCATTAATCCTTATGTAGAGACTAAAAATATCAATAGAACAAAGTTATAAGAGCTAATGTTGCTAAAAAGGATAAAATTAAATGTTTAATTAAAGGAAAAAAAACATATAGGTACTAAATTAAAAATTGAGAGAAAGTATAGGTACCTCCAATATGGTTTTTCCTAACTAATTTGGAGGATCAAAGTTTATATTAACCTTATTTAAAATATTAACTAATGATAATCACACTAATGAGAAAAAGAAGGGCACATATATATATAGAAATTACTAATAAATTCTAATAATAAAAAAACGGTTGTCATTTAAAGGTTGATATGGAATTATTAAAACTTTTTAATAATTATCTTTTTACTTGACAATTCAATTATCCCTCGTTTTTAGTAGTTTTTATATTTTATACTATAAATGGATTTAAATTTAAATGAAAAAATGGTCGTCACTTTAGCTTGTTCGGCGTGACTGCGGAGACTTAACCTTCAACTCGGTTTTTCTTCTCTGCAAGCAAAGCAATCCTCTTTCGAACTTTCCAATATCGCTCTCACTCATGGAGGTTGATTTTAAGGCGTATCAGTTGCGATGTGAACTTAGGGGCCATGAAGACGATGTAAGATCTGCCACCATTCGAATTTTCATCGTTTATCTAGTGATAGGGTGTTCAATTTGGTTTTCGTGGACATTCAGTGGCTTCATTTTAAAGTGATTAGACCTGGCAATTCTATATATTTTTTCTCCTGAAATTGGTTCATCCTTTTAAATCAGGTTCGTGGAATTTGCGTGTGTGGCAATGATGGCATTGCATCATCTTCTAGGGACAGAACTGTTAGGTTCTGGACTCCAGACTCTTCGGACCAGCGCAAGTTCTCATGTTCAAAAGTTTTGCTGGGGCATTCGAGTTTTGTTGGACCGTTGGCTTGGATTTCACCGAATGAGGACTATCCAGAGGGTGGGATTGTGTCTGGAGGCATGGACACTCTTGTATTGGTCTGGGATTTGAAGACGGGGGAGAAGGTGCAGACACTCAGGGGTCACCAGTTACAGGTTACTGGCGTTGCATTGGATGATGGGGATATCGTATCATGTTCTGTTGATTGGTGAGTTTTAAATTTGATCCGTTCTTTTCCTTTTGGTTTATGCATCACGTTCCCTATGATGTTGTTGAAGTTAATTGTTTGCATATGGTCGTTTCCTCAGTTGACTGGTAATTGGTTGATTATGATGTTCATATTGGAGGTTGGGGGTAATCAAGTCTGGTAGGTAAATGAAGTGGTTCGCCAGTTTGTTGCATTTAACACTATAAAGATTCCCCGCCCCCCCCCCCCCCAATTTACGACTTCCGATGACTTTTAGTTTATATAGAGACGTTCCTTTCATGTTCAGATAACTTCAAAACACTTGTGGTTATTTTCGGAAGTTGCATTGCATGTCATCGATATGAGTTACGAAATTTTATGATATTTTCTGTTGAAGTTTGCATTTCAATTAGGCAGCTTTCCTTCAAAGTGTATTTGTTGGTATATTTGCTGCAAAACATTTGGAGAGGATCCATGTACAATCTCACAGGCCTTAAATCCCTAATACGTTATAATTCATAAAGAATCCCTTATAGCCATTATATTATATCCTCATACTATATTTTTTATCTATTCTTTTAAGACCAGTGATATCAGGAGAGTAAAATTTTATTTTCCCTGGGTTCCTTAACTAAAAACATATGACGGTTAAAAGATATCCTAGTTTTGGAGCTTTCCCTGTTAAGTGCTTGGGTAACACAGTTATATAATATGTGACAGGAGTGTTGACTCTTCTATCCTGTCCTACGCGTTTTGTGAGAAGCCCAGTGTTAGTTTCTTAGTCGCCCTGTCTCTGGCATGGGAGGAACTGAGGGCTCATGAAGAGAACTTCCTTCAGTTGACAAACTCATACACTAGATTCCAACGATTTTATTCTGGGAAGTTGCTTGTGTAGAAGCCAGTTTCACTAAGCATAGTCCAAGGTCCTGGGGAGGGCACAAATTATCCTTAAAGCTGGTTCCTAGAGTGATCTGTTGGGTTGCTACTCCTTTGTATATCCTATTCTTCTAGTCAGTGAGTTACTTAGTTGTCATCGTCTCACATATTTAGTTTTCCATTTACTCATAGGATAGCAACTAGATTCTCTTTATTCCACCTTTTAATTTCAACAACCCAAATTATGCAAATTTACTGCTGGAATCATGTCAGTGGATTTTGGACTAATGTATATGAAAATTTCTTCTCTAGCTCTCTTATCTTCATTTCTCATCCTATGCAGTATGTTGAGACGGTGGAGGAGGGGGCAACCTCTAGAAAATTGGGAGGCTCACAAGGCAGCAATTCAAGCAGTTATAAAGCTGCCATCAGGCGAGCTTGTTACAGGTATCATTAGTTGTTAATTTATTTTTTCAAGACCCTTATCTCAAAGACCCTTATCTCATCTATCAGGTTATAGTCATGGTTCTTAGCAAGCTTTAAACTCATGGTGTTTTGAGGTACATGCAGGGGTTCACATCTCATTACATGAAAACTACTTTTCCTCTGATATTATAATCATTACTGAATTATTGAACCAGTCTGGGACTGAAGGTAGTAAAGTAATTTTAACTTATCTTCTGACATGTTCTAGGTTCGAGTGACACAACTTTAAAACTTTGGAGAGGAAAAACTTGTTCACGTACCTTTACTGGACATACAGGTTTGATTTTCTGTTTCTAGACCAATTATACTGTATTATACCAAGTTCTTTATTCTCTATATGAGCATAAAGTTACATGACTTTTAGAAGTGATTATTCTCTTTTGACATATGTTCAGATACAGTTCGAGGTTTGGCTGTGATGTCTGATCTTGGAATTCTTTCTGCGTCACATGATGGGTAGGTTCACTTCTGCATGAACTCTTCTATTTATGTTGAATATTTGATTCTTTATAAGTATATATTATCTACTGTTGTGCCTGTAGCACATCATTTTAAAATTTTTTAAATGGAGTTTCGTTGTTACAGGTCTGTTAGATTATGGGCAGTAAGTGGTGAACTGCTGATGGAGATGGTTGGTCATACTGCAATTATTTATTCTGTTGATTCACATGCATCAGGACTTATTGTCAGTGGTAGCGAAGATCGTCATGCAAAAATATGGAAAGGCAATTGCTTGTGCTTCTTGCTCCTTGTCATAGAGATGTGTCGTTGGAAGATTTGTTGCATGGCTCTTAAGCTTCCTGATTCTTGGATTTTTCTGACTGCATTTCTCTCTCTTTAAATAATTCAGATGGCGTTTGTGTTCAGAGCATAGAACATCCTGGTTGTGTTTGGGATGCCAAATTTCTAGAAAATGGTGATATTGTGACAGCATGTTCTGATGGAGCTGTACGTATTTGGACTGCACATCAAGAAAATGTCGCTGACCCACTTGAGCTTGACTTATACACTTCAGAACTTTCTCAATACAAGTCTAGTAGGTATGACTGTTTGTCAGATGTCCAAATCTGGTTTTGCTAATATTTATCTTTGAGACTAGCATGCCCTTGCAATTGTTAACATGGTATTTCCTATCACATAAGCTGTCCTTGTTTGGCTTTTGATTTTTAAATCATTGAATTATGGAAAATATAAAGTTCTTCTGTCCTTGGCAAATAAATCGGGGACTTCTTCTGATAATGACATGCTTGGATATGCTTTGTCGGGCTTACTCATTAACTTAGCCATATCTGTTTCTTTTTGCCAGAAAGAGGGTTGGAGGACTGAAATTGGAAGAGTTACCGGGTTTGGAGGCATTAAAGATCCCAGGTCTAGTTTTAGTTTTTTCTCCTTTTCCTCCTTTTATGTGTACAAATACAGTTTGTCTGTGTCAGCTGATTGTTTTTGTTTTTAATTTTTTAAGCATACCACATACCATGTTCAGTTCTCAGCATCCTTCTCGGTGGAGGAGGCCAAGATTGTAACATACACCATAGCATCTAACATCTAACAATTTAATAATTTAATGATTTTATAAATTCAACAATCTTGTAGACCTCAGTTTTAGGACTTAAGTACTGATTTATGATTCTATAGTTTAATTATGATAAAAGAAGAAATTATATTAAGAAAGAGAAGAGATGCCGAGGAGAAAAATTTCCTGGACAAAAACAAGGCATATTTTTTATTCTGTAATTTAAATTGTGCAAATTAAGATGGTGGCCATGGCATTGTTTTTATTTTCACAAACAATAAACTATGTTGAGAGTTTCTTAAACAATCCAGGGTTAGTTTGTACTTCTTTCTCCATTCTAATTATTATGTTCTAATAGTCCTCTGATTCCAAACAGGAACAAGTGATGGCCAGACAAAGGTAGTTAGAGAGGGGGATAATGGGGTGGCATATGGATGGAACATGAGAGAACAGAAGTGGGACAAAGTATTTCCCTCACTTATAATGCCCCTACTTTTGCTTTTGGCTTTCTGATTCTCTTGCCTTGTGATTCCCCTGTACTATTTTCTCAATATGTCTACTCTCTTTTTGTTGTATTATGAAGTGGTTACCTTAATGTAATTACCATTTAGAGATCTGCACTCTTTAACAATTGTTTGGTTATGATTCACATGCCATATAGTAATGATCACATCCTAAGTCTACGATGGAATTATTCACCTAGCTACACTGACAGAACCTCAAATTAGGAAGTCTGTAGAAGGATGAGATAAAGAGATATTTATGGAAAGGCTTAAAATATAAAAGGAAAAGTGAGCACATATTGACAATTTGATAGTTTCAAAACTTTAGGAGAGAAGTAAATAGATTTTAGCGTAGTTAAGCTGAAATGAGAAATAAATAAAATTGACATTTATTGTTATATTTCACCTAACCCGCAGGATACTTTAGCCACACACAAATCACAAGTTGCAGTGCCAAATAGAATTAATTTGCAAGGTTTTTCATTTGGGTTTTTATGGGAAAGCATATTTGACATGCACTTATTTGCTGGCTTTAATGGCTTTATTTGTTCCCTTATATTTCTTAGTTAACGGCCATGATTCTTGAGCATTTGGTACACACATTCTTAACAAGAATCACATGGATTTTTTTGTTGGTTAATAGGCTGAAGTTGAATGTTCTTCCTGGTCTACAAGTTTTTATGCTTCTTTTTTTTTCCAAAAAAAATTCAAAAAAAAAAACTATGTTCATGTTTGTTTCCTTCTGAGGATGCTTGACTGAACCTTCTGCGGCCTACATTCTCCTATAAATTTGTAACTGTTGTTTCTGAAATAAAATAAGGAATTTCAAAACGAAATTCTTTGGTTTTTATAGCATAAAATTCTTCTACAGATTGGTGAAGTGGTTGATGGACCAGACAATGCAAATCGTCCTATCCTTGATGGTGTTCATTATGACCATGGTCAGTTTCCCATTTCTTTTTCTTTCACGTTTGTTGAGGTTTACCTTCTTCACGCTCCTGTCTCAGAGCTCACCCATCTCCCTCCTCAGTGTTTGATGTGGATATTGGAGATGGTCTTCCTATCCGTAAGCTGCCATACAACCGATCAGGTACCTTTTTTCCTGCTCATCATGAGGTTTTCACTTCATGTGAACATCAGTATTTTGGTTTGACTATTTAAATATTTTACACTTCATGTGAGAAAGAGAATTACTGTTTGTGTGATCTCTAAAGTGTTTCTGTCTCAAAGGATAACTTTATATCCGTTTGGCTTTTGCAATATCAGTAAAACTACATTATTTATTGATTATAATTTGGTGATTAGTAATGAATTTTTTATGCTACTAGATAATCCATATGATGCTGCTGACAAATGGCTTCTTAAGGAGAATCTTCCTCTGTCCTTCCGTGAGCAAATTGTACAGTTCATACTTCAAAATACTGGACAAAAGGAGATGACTTTTGATGCATCTTTCCGTGATCCCTATACTGGCTGTAAGTATGATATCTCTGCTTAACAAAAGCTGATGTTTATTTAAATGAAATCCCTGTAGTTTAACTTGTTTACTTGATTTTTTATAACCTGTATTCTGTTTCAGCCAGTGCTTACATGCCTGGACAACCTTCATCCTCTGGTAAAATAATTCACCTCACTCAAGGCCCATAATCAATTTTTTGTCTCGGGAATATTGTTTTTCCTGTGCCTTATGACTCAGTTCTCACTTAATTTTTTGTACCTTGCTTGGATGTCAGCTGTTTCTGCAAAACCTACTTTCAAGCATATCCCTAAGGTTTGCTTTCATACAATTTACTTTAGTAGTTATAATTACTTTTAGTCTTTAAAAACAATTTTGTGTTTTACTATAGCATATTGAGAAAGGAATTTGTGAATTATACACTATGCTAATTCTGTGATCTGTCTTTATGTATAAATTTTTTTCCGCTTCACTACATGGATAACATGTTTCTGGGTATTGCTCATTAGTGAAAGGAAGGACTAATAGATGTTACCCAGCGAGGCCTTAAATTTATTATGCTGTAAATTCATCCCAAGTTCAGACTAGATGATGGCTCACTGTTCAGGAATTTTCCTTGATGCTCAACTTGTTTATGCTCTATCATCTGGGTTCATATTGTTAATAGTATTGTTATGATTATTACTAATTGATATATGAAAATAATGAGATGATGACAAACATTACAGTTCAAGTTATCATCTTTATAAATAGTAGCTCTGTATACAAGTATTTTTATCTAGTTAAACATGAGTTGTAATAGAGCAGCAAGTCTCTATAAAATTTGCTTGGATCTTTAAGCTATTATATTAATTTTGTATTGTTGTTCGTTATGATTATTTTATTTGATAGACTGGATTTGATAATGCAACTTGTGTTGCTAATTTGATTTTAATTCTTCTTACTTTTTTGCTTCTTCAAGCTAGCTTTTTTGTAATATGAAAGCCGATTTATGGTACCTTTTTTCTTTCAGAAAGGGGTGCTTCTTTTTGATACAGCTCAGTTTGATGGGATCCTTAAAAAGATTACTGAATTTAACAATTCTTTACTCTCCAACCAGGTAATCTTCATGATTAAGCAGTTTGAAAATTTCCCTCAGTTGTTTGTGTTACAAAATGGAGAAAATGTTTTTGTCACTAGGAGGTAGCATATCACAGATATCAAGCCACCTGCTAATATTCAAACTTCAGAATATGTGCTTGCTTCCTGTTTAATTTATTCATGGTCTTTCAAAGTTCAGGATTATAGCTCCTAGGAACAGTCAACTTGTTTTGTCGTCTTTGGAACTGGAAAAGTTAGTCTTCAAATTGAACACTCTGCTAGATCAATAAACCTGAATATTTTAGCATGCATACTTGAAATCTCATTGCTTGTCATTATTACGGTTGTGATTCTATTCAGAATGCATGAGTTCTCTGAGTAATGCGTTTCTTATGTCAATCTCATACAGGAACAGCAGAAATTGGTTTTGACTGAGCTTGATGTTCCCAGACTGGGGGCCATTGTTAAAATTTTGAAAGATACTTCACATTATCATTCAAGTACATTTGCTGAGGCTGATATAGCCCTGTTGCTGAAATTGCTTAGGTCGTGGCCCATTGCCATGCTATTTCCTGGTGAGTTGATTTAGCTTCTGAAATTTTGCTCTTTTGCCATTCCATTTCATTGAACTTCATAAAAACAGTTTGTTAACTTCTTTACTGTGCTTATGCAGTTATTGATATTATACGGATGATGGTTCTTCACCCAGATGGGGCCAACCTATTTCTAAAGCATCTGGAAGCTGAAAATGGTGCGTGTTTTACCACTATTTTTTAATATAATAATTTTTGGTTCACGTCTACCTTTACTATGTCAAGAATACATTACTTCTCACAGTTTCTTGTAAAACGCAAACCAATTGTACTGGCCATATTGTATCTATGGTTTATAATTATTTGTGTTTTTGGTGTGTGGAGGCCTCCTAGAGTTTCATAGCTGATTTTCCCCCATCCCTTTCTGTAGAGGTGGAATCTTTGTTAACTTTCTCCTTTTTGGCATCCAGATATATTATTGGAATTTATTAAGAAAGCCACGACAAATCCAACAATTCCTGCAAATCTGTTGACCAGTGTTCGAGCTGTTACTAATCTCTTTAAGAATTCGGCATACCACAGCTGGTTGCAAAAACATCGCAGCATGGTTAGCATCCCCTTCTTGCGATTCTTTTATAACTTAAAAGGACTAGGTAATAATTGCTTGGAAAAATGATGTTAATATATTCGGTTATATCGTTTTTCTTCTTTGTAACTTTTGCAGCTGCGTGCTTTGTGTAGCATAATTTAATGAAAAAGGTGCATATAATTTGTCTTATGTATGGTGCTGCCTATTCTTCTATTTGAAAATTTTGCTAATTTTTTTATTATTTTATTTATAATGATGTGCATAAGTTTCACCATTATTCTTTGGGACAAAGACAATAAAATATTTAGAAATTGCTAAAGGACAAATTAGTGTGGGTCAATTTAATTTAAAAATTTCAATTTATGTACCATTTTGGAATTTTCAAAAACTTGTAAAATTACACAAATGCCCTTTACTATTTTTTTAAAATATTGCCACCTCAGCACTTCTGACTACTAGAGCTCTGACGCTGGCAACCTTGCTGGTGGCCAGCTGCCGAAGCTTTGGCGACATGTCACAGGAACTCTAGTCATTGGTTGTCGGAGCTCTGGTGACTCCTCTATCTTATGTATTGACTATTTTTTTCAGCTATTGACTACATTTGTTTTTAGAACTCTGATGACTACTCTTGTTTAGCTACTGATTATTTTAGTATTGCGATTGACTACTTTCATTTTAAAAATTTTGGTGACTACTCTTGTTTAGTTATTGACTACTCTAGTTTCACTATTGGCTACTTTTGTTTCACAAATTCAAAAAATGCATTAAGTATTGTTGGAGATCTATTGATTATTTTTTGTTTAGTTATTTACTACTTTTGTGTAGTCAATAGTTATATAAAAGTAGCTACTAGAACTTTGAAAATAAAAGTAGTCAATAGTTAAGCCAGAGTAGCCAATAGCTATATGAAAGTAGCCACCGAAATAAAAAAATTGTTTGATTTAGGATATTTTAAAATTCATAACCTTAATTTGGGATCTTTAGTTTTGTTACGTTTTTTTAGAGTATTTTAGTGTCTTTTTCCCTTTTTTTTGGCATGTTTGATTAAATTGTGTAATTTACTATATAATTGCAGTTAATTGTTCTGTTCCATCTTTTAACATTTTCTTCCCTTTTTAGTGAAAAGGATTCATTCCAAAGGAATGTTGTGATTTTGTATTTTTTTTTTTTTTCTGTTCCCCGTGATGGGGATACCACAAGTCCATTATTTGTGTGAATACGCTCGTTGGTTGCAGATTATTGATGCTTTCTCAAGCTGCAGTTCATCAGCAAACAAAAATCTGAAGCTGTCCTACTCTACTTTGCTACTTAAGTAAATATTTTCTTGACTACGCATCATAGAACGTAATTAGAGGTTGCTTATTTTTGCTATAATATACCTTAATACCTTATTCACATTTTTAATGTATATTTCTCATGTCTAGGGTTAAGAAATTTTGCATATACTCCAAATTATAGACAAGCACTCTCTCTGTTCAGGTTCAACCATACTTTGGTGCTTGTTTTGTATTTCTTGAAGTGTGATTGGATAATTTTACTTCTCCTATCTGGAAAGGAAGAAGGGAGGGCAATTCTAGGAGCTTGGCCCTCCTCCATGCTTTGCCCTGGTTAACTTGCATAAATGAAGAAGTAGAGACCATGTTTTTTGACATGTTAAGATCTCAGTTTATGTTCCATTATTTCCATCATTGTGGTGATCTGCTCTAAGTATTGTTGTCAATGGCATATAACTGCAAATTGCAATATCATGGTATCTGGCATGGAACCCACCGCTGAAGCAATGTGACGATTTTTTGAATGATGTAAAATTATTTTATACATCTATAAAAGGTGCATGAGAAGTATGAATATTGCGAAAAAAATTACAAAATTGAAATATATTTCAGCTAAAACTGAAGGCCATTCTTTGGTGGAAAAGGTAAAGAAAAGCGTCTCATGATTTTTAGGTATTCTGTATCGATTTTAATTATCAATTTTATTCCATAGAGGAGCCAAAAGCAGCATTGAATCGCCTTTACTCCTTTTAGTCTATCATGTTTTATTTTAACTTAGATGGGTTAAATGACCCTTATGCCTTACATAATCACAGTTTCTATGGCTGACTGTGAAATGTGAAAAACAATTAGTTACTTGAACGCTGGTGGATGCCATAGCAATAGGAACATAATTGACTGTTGCCGCAGACAAGATGCAACAGGGCTGACGCACTGTTGGCTACTCTGCTATGGCTGCCATGGTGGCTACCATTGATAACACAGACTTTAGAATTGCAATCTGAAGAAGGATCAATGATGTTTTAAGCTTGTACTAACCTTTGGTTTCATTTGACAATCACAGTTACGTGGTGCTGTTGATTGAGATGAAAGATCTAGAAGGTCAATCTCAAGTTTTATCCGCATCACTTGAGGTACGTTTGGCACTGTTACCTAGGGAAGATACTCAATAAAGGAAGAAATCAGACTGTGGAAATGTGTGGTTTTTGACATTTTGTGCATTTCTAGGTCATATAAACTACTAGAGAGACCAATTTAGATGATTTTATTTCTTGTTGTTAGGGTGAGATTTAGGGATAAGGCACTTAAATGCCTCGGAACTATCCATGAAAAAGCATCCAGTACCTAGAAGTTTTTTTGGCTTTTATATGCCTTAGAAGTTTTATTTTGTATCATTTCTGTCCCAAGTCGTTATTTGCCGTTGAGTTTGACCGTTAAAGCAGATAACAGTCAAACTTATGGCAGATAATGGTGGGTATTTTTACTACGAAATAAAACTTTCAGGGTATGTAAGAGCTAAAAAAAAAACTTTCCAAGTGCTAGGTACTCTTTCATAGATACTTCCAGGGTATTTAAGCACCTTATCCGTAAGATTTACTCCTGTACTAACTGATATGCTATTTTCCCCAGATTATAGAAGATGAAAATGTGGATGTTGATTCCAAATTCCGGGCTTTTGTTGCTGTTGGATCACTGGTAAGTTTATGTTTTTCATTTATTGAGTAGATGCAAAGTTGTCATTTATTGTGATGCAAGTGAAGCTTCTTTGCACATTGCAATTCAACTTCACGTCACTGATCTATTGCTGTATGTATCACATTTGTTTCTGTAATGGGTGCACATGATCAATTAATTTATCACCCATCTACTGTCG